>NC_060287.1:30348356-30589311 GCF_021613505.1 Equus quagga | reverse complement strand
TGTGTATGCATGCACATGCAAACACACACAAACGCATGCACACACACTCACACGTGGGCATGTGTGTGCATACACATGCAAACACACACAAACGCATGCACACACACTCACACGTGGGCATGTGTATGCACGCACATGCAAACACACACAAACGCATGCACACACACTCACACGTGGGCATGTGTATGCATGCACATGCAAACACACACAAACACATGCACATACACACTCACACGTGGGCATGTGTGTGCATACACATGCAAACACACACAAACGCATGCACACACACTCACACGTGGGCATGTGTGTGCATACACATGCAAACACACACAAACGCATACACACACTCACACGTGGGCACGTGTATGCATGCACATGCAAACACACACAAACGCATGCACACACACACACTCACACGTGGGCACGTGTGTGCATGCACATGCAAACACACACAAACGCATGCACACACACTCACACGTGGGCACGTGTGTGCATGCACCTGCAAACACACACAAACGCATGCACACACACACTCACACGTGGGCACGTGTGTGCATGCACATGCAAACACACACAAACGCATGCACACACACACTCGTACATGTGCACACACATGCCCATCCATGCGTACACACATGCACACACTTACACACACGCATATGCACACGCTTCCTGTATAAACACACATACACGCTACGCATATGCACACATGCAGCTATGGATACGTACACAAGCATGGGCCTACACATATACACACACACACTTAAGTACACATGAACACAAATATACAGACACACCTACACATACAAATGCACATATGCACACACACAGCAAACAGAATACAGCAAAAACCCAGGTGGCTCTTCCAATAAATGGAACAAACTATCTGGGGGAAGCTAAAACTTTTCTTGCTAATTTCGGCATCCCAAGTAAAGCCCTCGCCCTCGGGCATTTGGGGGTCTATGTGCTGAGGGCTGGCGCCATCCTACACTGCGGGCTGACAGTTACCTCACCCATAACCACATCCCTCCTCACCTAGAGCGGCTACTCAGAAACCCCGGCCATGAGAGACCCTGGGAAAAACTGCCGCCTTCAACAGCAAGGGAAATACACGCTGTTGTCCTTCTTTCTTAACGAAACCAAGGCTCACTAGACACACAAGAACAAGCAAGATGAACCAAGAAAGTCAAACTGCTTTGGAGGCCACGGAGGTAACTCAGAAAACCAAGCCCAAAGTTTTTTAATCGAATTAAAACTCCAGAGAGATATCAGATAATAAAGCAATAATTTAAGAACAGGAAATGTATGTAAAGAAACGACAGAACAATGACGCTCTTGAAGGTTGGATATGCACTTGCTCAACTCATCTACGGGACAGGAAGCAGCTCAGTGGTGGCTCGGGGGTGCCGTGGAGGGAAGGATGACCAGCAAGTATGAGGAAACCTGGGGGGTGGATACGCTCACTCTCTTGGTTGCGGTGACGGTTGCAGCATATGTCAAAACCTATCAATGGCACAGTCTATGTTTAGTTTAGAGCATGTCAGCTACACCTCGTTAAAGTGGCTTTAAACGTACGCTTGCTCCACAAAAAGCCATAAAGCACTGGAAAATGAATGCAAATTTGAAGAAATTGATTAGAATTCTAGCAAAGACCCCCTTTAGGGCTTCCAGGGTAGGAGGAGAGGTGGATAGACTGCTCGACGTACATACAGTCTGACTGTTCTTATAGAATAGTTCATTCATTCTGCAGGATAAATCAAAATGTATTCCTGAATTAAGCCAGTCTGAGGACCGCAGTGTCTGCTCCCTCTTGGAATTGCTTTAGGGGACTAAACAGTGCTTTGGTTCACGTCCCTCCAGCTGGTACTGATGGAAAGTCTAAGAAGTGGTCTTATAAAATGTGCCGTTCTGTTAATTGGAGGGACGTTGTCCATCATCCATTCATTTCTCCAGCAGTCAGTTATCAAATGCTTGGGTTGGATGCACAGATAATTACAGGAAGGTGCTGTAGTTATGAAATATTGAAAGCCTGTGTGCCTGGAATTATACAGGGTACAAG
Source organism: Equus quagga (assembly GCF_021613505.1). NCBI lineage: Eukaryota > Metazoa > Chordata > Mammalia > Perissodactyla > Equidae > Equus > Equus quagga. The sequence continues at coordinate 30,587,252 of NC_060287.1, read as the reverse complement.
GAGACCCCCACTGTCCCTGTCCTCAGGGGCTCACAGTACAGTGGGTGAGATAGTGGGTAAGAAAGATAGTGAGGTGTTATAATGCAGTATGATCGCTGTGTTTGATGAAAGCGATAAAGAGGGCATTGATAGAGGACTGCATCCATAGCAGACCACGGACCTTGCCTTGGAGGGAGGTGGGTATCACTTATTTGGACGCCCGATCCTTGGAAGTTTCTGGTGATTAACTCAACCACGAATGGAGAAGGCTTCCAAGTCCTCCGCTCTGCTCCCAGGAGCTTCCTGGGAGACACTGGAGGGCACCCACCTCATCATCTAAAGAGAGACAGGACTGGAGGGTGCAACTTGGAGCCAGGACTCAGCTACAAAGCAGTTTAGGTGATCCACATAAGAAATGCAGTAGTCCTGAGCTAAGAGCCTGGAGGTGGGAATCAGGAATGAGGTGAATTAAGCCAATACGGTGTGACGATTCAGCAGGAAGAGTGGACAGCACCTGGTGGTTGGTTATCTGGAGTTGGGGTTGGGTCACTTGGCGGGGTAAGATAGAAAGAGCAGTATACAGGACTCCTGGTTCCTCCCCTGGCGACCAGGCAGAGTGCAGGGTATGAACTAAAACAGAACAGAGTGGGGTGAGAAGGTTCCATGGGAAAGATTATGATCTTCATTCTGGCCTTTCGAATTTGAAGTGTTCTTTGGAAATTAGCCTGTGCTCCTGACCCCAATGATGAGCTGGGAGGGTGGAGAGGGCAGAACTTGGTAAAACCTAGTAAGCTCCACTCACAGAAGTCACAGTACCTAGTCAGAGCGAGACAGTCCGTGTGGCAGGAGCTGTCCTTGGTGGAGTCTTGTTCATTTTCTTTATTTGCCCTAGGGGGTCAAGGTCACATACCGGGGTGAGAGAAAAATAGTAGGACTTCTGTTAATATTTTGGTTTCTATCTTAAAAGGAAGAAAGAGAGAGAGAGAGGCAGGAAGGGAGGGAGAAAGGAAGGAAGGAAGGAAGGAAGAGAAAGAAAGGGAGGAAGGAAGGAAGGAAGGGAGGGAGGGAGGGAGAGAGGGGGAGAGAGAGAGAGAGGAAGGAAGGAAGGAAGAAAGAAAGAAAGGAATTATGCTCTGCTGCCTTGCCATGTGGGTTGACCCTGGGACCTACTCTTGCAGCAGGATGCAGACTGGCAGGTGCGACAGGAGTGCACAAGGCACTCTGATGGAACAGCTGGAGCTCCAGGTAGCATGCATCAGTGAGGCTGCGCATGGCTTCCTCACTTCCAGAATTCTGCTGTTATTGCAGATGCCAAATTCCCATTAAGAGAATTTGCAGATTATATTATCTAGTTTTTAACCAAACTAATCCTCATGAAAACAGACAAGTGCCTTACAAAGATGTCTGCCAACAATGGTATGAGGGTATTTCTAAGTAAGCAAGCAAAGTTGGACAATGAGAAAGGAACAGAGCTGGCACTTCTCCTCTCCAGGTACGAGCAACCACCAGCCAAATTAGGAAGTTTGAGCCTTGACAGTAGTTTAAAATAAACAAACTTAACCTGCCCTTTCAGGGTCAAGGTGACATTTAACAACGAGGGAGAAAGTACTTTCTGTCAGAAACGAGTGCTATGGTGAGAAGATTTTGAAAACAGAAGTTTGGAAAGGTCTCCATCATTAAGTGATTTTATTGCCAACAAATGATGTGTGACGTCTATAAAAGTTCTCATATCTCATACTTTAAAACTTGGAAACACTTTTCTAATCTGTTAAAAAGCTTCCAAAGGACTCTGTGGGTTTTAAAACCCATTTGTGAAACACATAAAAACGAATAATTTCCAATTAATTTGTAAGAACAACTCATTGACATCAAGTGCCTGGAAATTTATTAACTACATCTCAATAATAATAATAAGCCTTTGCAGATTTGGCAGATGGAATTGAAAAATGAGGATGATTTAGTAATCAGAGCACACAATACCCACCACGTGGCTCACCACGTTTTCCGAGAATGAAACGTGTAATCACATCACTGTCACTAAGATATTGTTAACAAGTCATTGAGTAATAGGAGACTTTCTAGAAAACAGAATATTTTTGACTATTGATAAAGACTTTCATTCATTGATCTTCCAAGCTAGGGGAGATGAGGATAAAAACACAATAAACATTTCAATTTGTGTTTATTTCTCTGTTCTTATAATTTTAAAATTTCTATGTATGTTTCATAATAAGGAAGAAAGAAATATTCTGTACATTATGAATAGAGTGGGGGAGACAGACAATTCAGAAATAAATATGTTTTAATTGTATGTAATATACACAGTTTATTAATATGTTATTACGTACATTATCTGCATATATTTCTATATTCATATATGCTGGAAGAACATAGAGTCGTATGCCATATTACATATAATATGTATTAAGTACTGTTGATTTTAATTATTTTGTAACGTGTGTTATATTATACAGATCTTCCTCAATTCATGATGGGGTTACATCCTGATAAACCAATCATAAGTTGAAAATATCGTAAGTCAAAAAAGCATGTAATACCCCTAACCACCCAAACATCACAGCTTAGCCGAACCTACCTTGAACATGCTCAGAACACTTACATGAGCCTGCACTTGGGCAAAATCATCTAACACAAAGTCTATTTTATAACAAAGTGTTGACTAGTTCATGTAGTTGATTGAATACTAGATTGAAAGTGAAAACAGAATGGTTGGGTGGTACGGATGGTTGTAAGCGTATCGGTTGTTTACCCTCATGATCAGTGGCTCACTGGGAGCTGTGGCTCGCTGCCACTGACCAGCATCACAAGACAGAATCGTACCACAGATCGCTAACCAGAGAAAACATCAAAATTAAAAATTCGAGCTACGGTTTCTACAGAACGCTTATCGCTTTCGCACTATCGTAAAGCCGAAAAATTGAAAGTTCAACGACTGTAAGTCAGGGACCATTTGTATTTTACTGATTATGTATAAACATTATATTTGTTTACATCTACGAAGACATATGTATACATTGTAATTATATACATAGATTTACAGATTGTATGCTTATATTATACTCACACTACATTTGTGTGCAAATGTCATCCTCCTACCTTCCCCTAGTGCATTCACTCTCCGCTCTCCTGGAAGACTACTTCACATTTTCTCACCTGCCTTCAACTCTCACTACCACGGTCCTCATCCTCACCCTTAGCTGATCACATTGCTTTCTATTTCATTGAGAAGGTCAAGCAACCACAGGGCACTTTCAGCATCCCAACTCACTATCACATCACCCCTCCCGCCAGCACCTGTCTGAGTTTGCTTCCTTTTTTCTGGGACAATGAATGGATTCCATTCTTCCATCTGGGGCCCACTGCTCTACTCATATACCAGGTACCCTCATCTCCCAACTGCACAGAGATGGCTCCAGACATCCCTCTCACCCCACCCGGTCATCAAGCCTTCCCTGGCCACTGGGTCATCCCCATGAGTGTACAAACCTGGTGTTTCTTCTCCCATCCGTAAACACACAAATAAAACCCGTCCCCTACTCCAACCGCTTCTTCCTGCTACTGTCCCATTTCTCTGTTCCCCTAAACTCGCTGTCTGCAATTCTTCTTCCCCCAACTGGATATTTACCTCCCACTATTTTTCCAAAATTTCCCTTGCCAAGGTCAACAATGACTTCCACACTGTGAAATCCAAACCTCAGTTCCCAGTCCTCCCCAAAGCCGACCCTTCGGCAGCATTGGGCACAGAGGACTTTTCTCTCCTCCATGAAGTCCTTTCTGGCCTTGGTTTCCAGGACGTACCAGTTGCCTCTCTGACCCCCTTTCCCAAGCACCACTGCTGACCATATCTGAGCTCAGCATCTTCTCTTCACTCCCTCCAAAGGGGATGGCAACAGCCTCATGGTTTTAAACACCATCTACAGCTGCCATCTCCCAAATGTGTGACTCCAGATTCTCTACCCAACGCATTCCTTGACAACTCCACTTTCAGGTCCAGGGGTCTCTCTGGCCCAAATTGCCCCAAAGTGAGCTCTGAATAATGGCCCCTCTCCCACCCCAATCTCCTCTTCTTCCTTGCAGCTGCACAGGCCCAAAGCCTTGGAGTCAATCTTGACCCCTCTCTTTCTCTAAGCAGGGTAGGTACAATAATGGTCCCCCTCACCCCAAGATTTCCACGTGCTAATCCCAGAACCTGTGAATATGTTACCTTACAGGCAAAAAGGACTTTGCAGATGTGATTAAATTGAGGATCTGAAGATGCGGAGGGGAGCCTAGTCATCCTGGTGCCCAACGTAATCACAAGTGTCCTTATAAGAGAGAGACAGAAGGGGAGTTGTGACAATGGAAGCAGAGGTCGGAGTAATGTGGGGCCATGAGCCAAGGACTGCGGCAGCCTCGAGAACCTGGAAAAAAGGCAAGGAAATGGATTCTTTTCTAGAACCTATAGAAGGAGGACAGCTCCTCTGACCCATTTTAGGCTTCTGACCTCCAGAACCATAAGATAATTTTTTGTGTTGTTTTAGCCACTACGTTTGTGATATCTTGTTACAGCATTACTAGGAAACTATTACACTCAAGAAATCCTGTTGGCTGAACCTTCAAAATATAGAGAGAATCTTACCACTTCAGGTCTTCCTTCTTGATCCAAGTTCCTATCATTTCTCACCTGGGTTATTAGAACGGCCTCCTGACTGGTTTTCAGCTTCTACCCTTGTCCCCACCCAGTGTCCTGTGCATGCAGCTCCTGAGCGAGCCTTCCCGATTGTCATGACAAAGTCAGATCATGTTAGTTGCTTTCTGTTTAAACCCTCCACTGGCTCCCTGTATCAGTGAAGGGAAAAGCTAAGCCCTTACTGTGCCCTACAAAGCCCATTATGATCTGACCCTATCACCTCTCTGATCTCAACTCTACTCACTGCCTGGATTACTCGCCCCTGCCACACTGGCCTTTGAACCCTTCCTTCAACAGGCTAGGCAGCTGCTGCCTCAGGGCCTTTGCACTTGCTCCTCTGCCTGGAATGCGTTTCCCTAGAAGTGGGCATGGCACTCTCTCCCCTCCTCAGGTCATGGTCTTCCCTGGCTGACCTAGCTGAAATCCTTTCCCCCATACACACATGCACGTGCGCACACACACACACACACATTTCTAATCCCTCTTTCCTGGTTTACTTTTTGTTTCTTCGTACTTATCACCATACATCTATGTGTTATATTTAATTATGACCAACATCTACAAGTTGTATTGGTTTATCTTATCTATTGTCCCCCCATTACCACCACTAGAAAGTACACTTTATGAGGGCAGGGATTTTTGTCTGGTTTTTGAACCGCTATATCCCTACCATCCCAATGAGAATGGGAGTCCCCAAAGTCAAAGTCAGGGAGGGGTCAGTCCTGAATGAAGCTGGCTTAGTGTCGTCACTTTAGCCCTGCTCCTGGTGAGCTCACGAGCGCTAAGTCATCATTATTCAACACACTAGGCACTGTTAGGTGTTATAGGCAAATAAGATCTTACACAAATAACACAATTAGTTAAAACCAAAGAAAGAACCCATCACAGTGGTTTAAAATCATCCCCAAAGAAAGGCACTGGAAGAGGTTCCAATGATGCTCTACCCCAACCCTAAAGTTAAATCTCTCCTGTTGGAATAATGACAATGACATCAGCTGGATCTCAGGACAGGCTACCCCAGCACACACAGGTGGCTTCCAAGGACAGACTGTCAATACAATGGGTACGAGGTGGGACAAGTCATTAATATATCATCCACCTTTCAATCTAAAGAACTCATGACTGGCACAATATCTAACCAGTCCCTAGACCCAGATCCTGCCCTGGTATTCATCCCCTAGAAGCTGGCCAGAGGGGAAGATCTGTTTACCTGCTACCCCACGGTTAAGAGGCTTTAACACAGAAGAGAAGGGAGCCTGCAAGTGGGACATCCAGGACCAAGAGCAGAATTATAATCCTTCCACTCTGGGCCCCTCCTCTGTGACAGGCATAGGTTGGATATGGTTTCTAGTCCCCACAACACTTTTGAAAGGAAGCTATTGACATCACCTTTCTATACACGAGGAGTTAGAGACTGGAAGAGATCAAGTGACTTCCCCAAGGCCACAGAGATAACAAAGGACAGGACCGGAGTTTAGACCAGATCTTCTGAGCTTGTGGAGTGATACAGGAGATGGTGCGATGCTATGACAGGAGCGACAACTTAGCTCAACACCAAGGGAGACATTTTGAGCAGTGAGAACCCCCTGCAAATGCGTGGGCTGCAAACTTTCAGAAGTGGACACCCACTTGCTTATGTGCCCATTCACCACCTCGGATGGTCCCAAGATGGCCCAAAATGACAACCTGGCTTCTGGATAGCCAGTGAGGTTCAGTCTCTAGGACCTTCCCAAAGCCTGGCTGCATTCCTGCCTTTGGCTAACATGAGATGCTCTACAGCCTTAATTTAAATTCCCTCTTGTTTAAACTGGCCCCAGAGGTTTGGGTTACTTGCAACCAGAAGAATCGTAACTCACATAAAAGCCACACAAGTGTCAGCAACTTTGAAAGAGAGCTTAGAGTAATGTAAAAGGCAGTGAACATTCCTTCTAAACTTGGAAAGGCAAAGCAACCAAACTCCAATATTTCCCCCAACACCTAATTTATAACTCGGGCTTTCTGATTTAAAAAGCATCAGAAGATCACAAAAAATAACAGATTTTAAGAGCAGATTTTAAGAATGAATCTTGAGTAGAGAAAAAAGTTCCTTTCTCAGACAAACCAAAGCAACACTAACAACAAAATAGCATATATTTTTATTCATTTTACCGGAGGTAACAAAATAGAAACTTTGAGTTATTTAATGTATCTATGCGTTCCAGCGTCTTTGGAACAGTTCATTCTTTGTGACAGCAAACACTCAGAACATCAGCTATTTGCCTTCTATCTTAAATAAATTTCTTAAATGTCTATAATTTCCCAGAATGTGCAGAAATGGTTCATTTAATAATCATTCAGCGAGTGCCTACTGCACACAGCCCCTTTCAATTTCCAGAACAAAATAGGAAGCAATTGACAGCGTCATACAGTGAAAACTTTCCCACCTGGCAAGTGAATAAGCTAGTTTATCTGCGCACAGGCGTGTTTCCATAACTGGCCTGCATTCAATGTATGAAACAGGTGCTAAGAACCAAAATAACCAAACTTGGCTTTTTAGTGCCTCTTCTCCTTTTATATTCGGTAATTGCCAAGGCTGACATGGAGGAAGTGTAGGGGGAGGAAAATGAATGGGAGGTGGTAGGATATATTAATTAAAATGTGTGCCCCTTTCCCCATTTCAGAGTCAGAATTCACAGAAACACTGAGAGTAGGGTTGGCTCCTGCCCCTTCTGGGTAGCTGAGATCTGGATCAATCTATTCCTGTGAGCCAACAAGAAGGAAAGGCTCTCTAGTGAGACAGATGCCGAAGCTGGAAGCAGAGACAGATCTTAGATTCCCATGCCACAGCTGGAAAAAGAGGGACAGTGAACAATTCCCAGAGACGCTTGAGGAATTTTGTACACGTTCTATGGTGGAACAGCTCTTAAAAGATTACCCTCAAGTTTAATTGATTTTACCTCGGAAATGTCTGCGATCATACGTAAGCAGCATGTTCTGCTTGGTTTCTGCCTGCGCTGTTGACAGCTCACATTTTCTCTGTTTTTTCCCTCCTTGGGAGCCTCCACTGATTGTTGGTGTTCATTGTTAGTGTCAGTGAGGGCATAAGCCAGAGCATCTGCCCTCCTTAAACTTATAAGGCATGACGAAGATGGAACTTACTATAAAGTTTTATTTTCTAAGTGGAAAGAAGCAGCTGACGTTTTATTACTAAATATGTCACCTGCAATAGGGCAAGAACCTTGAGCACCCAGATGTGGAAGGCATGACATTAATCCTATTGATTGGGAGCTTCCATCACTTCGCGCTGATATTTTGAGAGCTGGCTCTCTCTCAGGCATCATGCCCAGCGCTGGCCCTGAGTATCCGAGAGGGGGCCCTGCATGGCAGGCTGTGCTGGGGAGACGCAGCTCTTCCTTAGGACCGTCTCTTTGAACCTCAAGCACCTCCTACCTTCTGCTCTCAAACTCCTTACCTTTCTCTCACCTCTCCATTTCCTCTGCTTTATTGTCTCTCTCCTCTGCTTTTCTCCACCATTTTTCGTTGGTTCCTTCCCATTTTTCTGTTTCCTGTAGCCCCGGGGGCAGAGGCATCTTGGGAATGAGAGCAGGAGGATGGCCTGCTTTGCCATTTGCTGCCTGCTTGCTTATGGGAAGGTCATTCAATCGCTTTGAGCCTCAGTTGTAAGAATCTAGAGTGACAGTACCTTTTTGTGAGGATCATGCGTGCTATTTTATGTGTGTCTTAACTATTTAAGAGCTACCGAGATGAAGTCGGCATTATTACTGGAGTCATACAGACAACTGAGAAATGTCACCGCCTTTCCTTTGCTGCCTGGAGAGTGAGAGGAGAGAGAGAAAGGTGGGAATCCAAAATCACTGCAGGGATGTGTGACTTGGTCTGTCTTGGTGATGACTAACTGCATTCCAAACCCTATTACAGTCATGTCTTGAATAACGACAAGGATTCATTCTGAGAAATGCGTCCTTAGGCGATTTCCTCTCTTAGCTCAGTGGCTAGCCAGCTGTGATGGCCTGCTCTGCGTACATTTCAGGGTTCTGTTTTGCTGGTACTTTCTTTTGCTCTCACACGCTTTGTCCACCAGGCCCACTCTGCATGCTGTAAGCGGCTTAGGGTAAGCCAGGATTGAAAGAGCGTGCTGTCCTAAGGGTGATGACAGCACGGACCCACCCAGCAACGGGGTAGCTGGGAGTTGTTTTTCCAAAACTGGTGCCTCATCCTCTTTGTTACCCTTTCCAGAATGTCTGACTGAGTTCATAGAGAGTTTTCAACTCTGCAATGTCATCCACTCTGCCACAGTTAGTCTAACCCCTCGTGGCCTTTATCACATTCTCTTTTTCGTAAATACCAGCTTTATTAAGATATAATTCACATCCCATAAAATTCACCCTCTGAAGTGCAATTCAGTGAGTTGTGGTATATTCATGGAGCTGTGCAAACATCACCACAATCCAAGTTTTGAACATTTTCTTCACCTTACACCGTTTAGCAGTCACTTCCCTTCCCGCCTCTCCCAGCCAGCCCCTGGCAACCACTAATCTACCTTCTGTCTCTAAGAACTTTCCTATTCTGGACATTTCACAGAAATGCAATCATACAATATGTGCCTTTTGTGACTGGCTTCTTTCACTTAGCGTAATGTTTTTGAGGTTCATCCATGTTGTAGAATTTATCAGTACTTCACTCCTTTTTGTGGTTGCATAATTTCCCATTGTGTGGATAGACATCTGGTTTACCCATTCATCAGTTGATGAACACCTGGGTTATTTCCACTTCTGGGTTATTATGAATAATGATGCTATGAACCTTCATATATACATTTTTGTGTCGACACACATTTTCATTTCTCTTGGGTCTATATCTAGGAGTGGAATTGTTGGGTCATGTGATAACTCTAAGTTTAACTTTTTGAAGAACTGCCAAACTGTTTTTCCAAAACAGCTGCACTGTTTTACACTCCCACCAGCAACATACGATCGTTCCAATTTCTCCAGGTCCTCACATCACATTCCATTTTATGAGTTATCTCTGCATGCATATTACTACTCCCCTTGGATTTAAGCTTGCAGAGGGCACAAAATGCCCTGAGATTGTCATAATAGCAACCATAGCACATGGCATGTTCTGAATTAATCTCAGCTGTCAGTTGACATACTTTTTATTATAATCTCTTACAGTTCCTAACTAGAGGGTAAGCCTATTTTAGGAGAAAATACAAGTCTAATTTCACATCTTTCAAAGAACCCTGCACATAAACAGAACTGTCTTTCATTGGGCCCTTCCTGGATTCTTACCATATATGACCTCATTTTTCAGATGAGGAAACTGAAATTCAGGTTACTTGTCCAAGTAACTAACGTCAAAGCTGAAATTCAGACCCACGTTTTCACTCTCCCACATTGTCTTTTGCAGTGAAAGAATTCTATCTGTTTTGCAGGAAGGGAGAGAGGGAGAGTGAGACGCTTATTTAAGGACCTCTGCTTTCCTTCTATAAACACTCCAAAGGCAAGAACCAATGTTTTACTTCCTTTATCTCCTATTGTACATAGTACAAGGTGGAAATTAAAAAAGTTACTTCTGATTATATAAATTTTGAACAACGATATAATGACTAATACGCTGAAATATAAAAGTAAGGCGTAGTTATGGTCTAGTTCAATTCCCTACTTGCGACTATATCTGATAATATACGGTAAGCATCTAACCACTTGCCAATGGCCACGGAGCCATAGCCAGGACTATATCTCGCTTAAATCCACAGAAGTTGGCCTATGTGCCTCAAAGCGTCACCTCAAGGGAACCACAGAAGCGCTGCCTCTCCAGCCATCATTCCAGCGCCCAAAACACTGCCTGGCGCTTTTCTGCCGGCATCAGCTGTCAGAAGAGCGGAACTGGCTAAAGAGGCCTCTGCCCCTAACCAACATGGCCGCATTGAGGCTTCAGAGTGAGGGCGGCAGAGTGAGGATCACGTGAGGAGAATCCTCTTCTCTTATTGGCTTTTCCTCCTGGAAGGGCGGAACACAATAACCCAGCGGGGGCCGGCCTTAAAGGGCCCACGGCTAAATCCGCCAGAGCTCCGCCCTCGGGGCTGGGCGGGCGGGACGCCGCGCGGAACGGCGGCAGGCGGGACCGGCGCGCGGAGGCCGTCTCTCCGGGAGTCCCGGTGACCGCCGCCGGCTGCGACGCGACCCCGAGGGGGTTAACCGCGGAGTCGGCTGACGGCAGAGCGCGAGGATCCTGCGCGCGAGCCCGGCTCAGCCGACGGGGGCGCACGGGGGCGCGCGCAGGCGGACGCGGGGATGGAGGACGGCGTGGCCGGGACCCGGGTCGGGGCGGCGGCCGAGGCTGCCGAGGCGCGAGCGGGGCCCGGGGTGACGCTGCGGCCCTTCGCGCCTTTCTCGGGGGCGGCCGAGGCCGACGAAGGCGGCGGCGACTGGAGCTTCATCGACTGTGAGATGGAGGAGGTGGACCTGCAGGACCTGCCCAGCGCCACCATCGCCTGCCACCTGGACCCGCGCGTGTTCGTGGACGGCCTGTGCCGGGTGAGGGCCGTGCCGTGGGGCCGTCGGGCGGAGGGCGGACACTTGTTGCCCGGAGGAGGCGGCGCAGGTCGCAGCGCCGAGGTCCTGGCCGGCCCGGGCAGCCGGCGGGGCGGGGAGGCGACCCTCGGGGACGCGGCGATGCCCCCGGCTGCCCGGCCGCGGTCCCCGTCTGTCCCAGCGAGGGTAGGGGCGCGCTCCCCTATAGTCCCGGGTTCCCTGCACCTGCCGGGCCACCCGCGCAGCCCGTCCAAGGGAGTGTCAGGGGTTCGCCTTTGGGGGTAACCGCCTCCCCGCGATGCCCCTGCCCCCGGGTGTTTCCTCGGGCGGGGAGGGGGCGATGGAGTGGGAGATAATCAGGGGATGAATTAGCCCCAAAGTGGCCGAGAGCTTCTACTGTCCCCCTGGGGCTTTAACCGTCGCCGTGCCCTTACTCATTAGAGGAGGGGGTCGCCTCATTCATAGGGAAGCAGACGTTGAGCGGCGACGTGACTCACTGTTCAGAAATAGGACGAGGTCCCTGCGTTCTCAATCTGCACCATTGGAAGGAAATCCAATGTTTGGGTGAGGATCCGTGGTTGCTCATTATCCTGCAGTTGGCCAGTTTTGGTCGAATGGTGTTGGGGGGGAAGGGGTCCATTTGTTAGGCCTTCAGAATATTTAGTGAGGAGTCTTGCTCCCTGAAGGGGTGACATGCCACCATCGGGGACACTCAGTACCTGGGGAGTTGATTTTTTATTTTTCAAATTCACACAGTTTAGACACTTGGAGGGTGAGGGAGCAGATAATGAGTAATCAATGGTGGTGGTGGTGGGGAGGAGGAATTTATTTCAAATCGGCAATTAGCATGCAGAAGAAAATTTGGACAACGTAGGCGTTGCAGAATGAAGCCTGTCTTTGAGAGATATGCTCCATTAGGAGAGCAGCTGTTTAAAAAAGCAATGCTTTCCATGCTTGGCTCTGGGTCTGCACATACTGTCAATGAACTGTAGTCGAAGGCTGCTGCCAAGAGGAACACCACTGTAGAACAGAGAATGGTGCCCTTAATCCCATTTATTTATAATTTATATGCCCGTCTACTTTCAGAAAGGCTTTACAGTGGCTGCGTGCTTAGGTAAGCTTCCGTGCATGCTTTCTAAAGCAACAATTGTCACAAATACAGGGTCTCCCTTATCTTACTCTAAAACCTTTTCTCTGCCTGAGGCAAAGGTCTAACCAGCATTTCAAGTCTTTCTTAGGGGTCCTAGGCTCTCTTTCATGGAGCAAGGTCAGCTTATATAAGAGTGCACTTATTACCTTGATGTCTAGCCATTCATACTGTTGCATTTGTCTCATTCATTCATTTGTTTATTCTTTTGCTGTTTATTGAATGCTTACTTGTTCCAGGCACTGTTTTAGGCCCAGTGGAGACAGTGGTGAACGCCATGAGCTGCCTGTGGTTGAGGGGAAATAGACAATAGAAAAAAGTAAGTGAACAGGGTCACTTCAGATAGTGATAAGTGCAGTGGAGACAATAAAGCAGGATAATGTGATGGAGAGGGACCAAGGAGGAGATGGGGCTGGGTCATATCAATCAGGGCCTAACAGGGACGTTTGGAGGTTCAAGAGGTTTTAATGAAGAACTGATTAATTGGGCCCGGACTGAGGGGATCAGCAAGGGGTGTTGGACCAAGGGGAGGAAGTAGTGTTGCTGGAACCCTAGGAGAGGAGCCGCCTGGCAGGAGCTGCTGATGTGAAGGTGTGGAATTGAGATGCTGAAGCCAGGAGTGGCAGGGAAGAAATACCCTGCTCGACTTGGCCCGGCTTTCTGATCCCGTTGGCAGAACCCAGCTGGCAGCCAGGAGGCAGGGGAGCCCAAGCCATACAGTCCATAGATGGGGTCAGCCTTCCAGGGCCAGGAGAAGGAGGGAGAGAGGCAGAGAATGGCTCTGGGGACAGTGCAGGTCAAGAGGACGTGCAGAGAGGAGTCAACATGGGGCCAATTCAATCTCAGGGGCTGGGAACTGAATGACCCCCGAAGGCCTCTTTGCACAGCTTGGACTTGGCTCACAGGATGAAGCTCCTTGTGTAGATTTTGTGTGGCTGGCGTCCAGGCAGAGGGAATAGCAAACAGGAAAGTTCTGGTGCAGGAATGAACTGAGTGTATTCAGAGGGCACAAAGGGGCCCCCATGGCAGAGTGAGAGGTGGGGGTGGTGGCCCAGCTTGGACGCAGCCAGGGAATGGTTCCATGGAGGACCTTGGAGGCCATGGTAGGGATTCAGATGTTATGCTAATTGCAAAGCTGGGTGGAGAATGTCTTTAGGGAAGGAGGGTGCGTCGGGAAGAAGAGAGGAAGCAAGGAGACCCCCTAGGAGGTTCTTGACATTCGTTGTCCAGGGGAGCCGTTAAGGTGTTTGGACTAGGTTGGTGGCATTGGTGACGGAGCAAAGGAGCCTCTGTTGGAAACTGGCCTCTCCACTAGGAGGGTCAGGGGCTTCCGATGGGGGCAATAGGAGCTTTGCCTGTTGAACCTGTAAAAGGTAAACAATCGGTGAAGAGGGGAAAACCCACTGGGCTAAGGAAGTCGGAGTCCCTGAAGACGACGAGCCCTGTGATGGGCTCAGACAAGGAGATGGGAGCAGATGTGACTGCAGGCCATTGGGAAGCCGTCCTAGAAAGAGATCTTTCTCATCTAGCTGAAGCCATCCCTCTGGGTGGAAAGATGTGGCCTCTGAGGTTTCAGTCTGGCAGCTTTATTATTTTAAAGGCCATTCTTCCTTAAGGCTGGCCTGTCACCTTTGGGTGCTGTTGTGAAAGTGTGATTCTACTTCAGGTTGGTCGTGTCTGACCCTTGCGTAGGCAGACCCTTAACGGCGTTGCTGACAGAAGTCCCTGTGCTGGTGGTCTGGCCATCCCCTCTCCTTAACCAGTCTGTTGGAGGGCCCCCTGGGTGAGTGATGGTGTCTTAGCCTGCTGGGCTCCTCTGACAAAACACCACAACAGACCAAGTGGCTTAGAAACAGCAGAAGTTGAGTGCTCACAGTTGATCGGGTGAGGGCCCTCCTCCGGGTCGCAGCCTTCTCGCTGTGCCCTCACATGGTGGAAGGGATGAAGGAGCTCTTCCGGGTCTCTTTTATAAAGGGACTAATACCATTCATGAGGATTCCGCCCTCATGACCTCATCACCTCCCACAGGCCACACCTGCTGATACCATAACCTTCAGGGGTTAGAATTTCAGCATATGAATTCGAGGGGGACACAAGCATCCAGACCACGGCAGATGGTGTGAAGGAAAAAGGTTGTGTCAAACCTGTTTACATTTGTTCATACTGTTCTCTAACCTTAGTCTTAGAGGAATGAAAGAAGTTGACCTGAACTCCCAATTTATTAGAGAATTTGCATCCAAAGCTGTTTTCTAACTATAACAGTTGGGTCTGATATGTAAATTTGTTTTTGTTAGCCAGATCATCATCAATATTGTAAATAATTTATACTGAATATGTTCATTAAATGTTTATCTAAAAAATAACTGTATCGTCATTAATTTCAAGTAATATTATTAGAGAGATCCACACTGTTACAAAGGAATGCAAACTTTTATTAAAATAAGATGATTTTCTGTTGTGCAAATATTCCATTACTTTGTTCTTTCTGGGCCTTTTTTCTTTTTACTGAGAAAGCAGAGCACTGCTGCTCTGAACCAGTAATTACATGTGCTTTGGGTTGTTGGCAGTGGTTCGTTGGTTCCCTAGAATAAGAGTTTATTCAGTTGTCACCAAGCTAACCAGACATTTAAGGGTTCTCAAATAATATTGTTAGTTTCCAGGCAGTAAATATAGTTCCATACAGTAATGGAAACGAGTACCATTTTTTCGGTTGTCTGAAACATGGATCTGTATTTGATAGAGCTTTGCATGAATGCCAAGTTGGAAAATGCTAATCCTAGAAAAATTTACTCTCCTCTAGTGAATAAACTCATTTTTCTTAAAGCACATGCCCGCTTAAGATTTTTGCTACTTCCATGACTTTCTTTTAATAACATGAAATATTCTGATAGGCATAAAAGAAGTTTGAGTGACTTCTTTAAATTCTTTGTATCAGTGAAGATGCTGAGCGGTTCACATCTTAGCAGCACTTGGAATCCCTGGGGAGCTTTGCAAAACCCCCATACATTGGGGCTGCACACCAATTCAATCTCAGGGGCTGGGAACCACCTAGAAAGTTCCCCCAGGTGATTCTCATTGGGAGTCAAGGCTGAGGACCATTGTCCTAGCCAGAAGGGGTTTTGCCTGACCAGTGGCATTGTTGTGTCATGAAAAGATCTTTGGGTTCCACTTGTAGCCAGATCTGTGCCTCAGTTTCCTCGAGCTTCAAATGGGAGTCAGGCTCTTCTTGGTCTGGCACCTCCCTTCTCCTGATTGGCATGTGACCTTCTAGCCTGACAGCAGGATGATGGGCCGTCAGCCAGAGAGCTGGAGTCCTTAGACAGGTGACACATGAGATAAGAGCATTTTACTCTATCGTGGGGCTGCCCCCACCCGCCTTTGTATGCATCCTCTTCACAATGCTGCTCGCTCTCCCTCCAAATGTTAGATCCCAGACTCTTTCTCCCAAAATTTGTTTTTTGGTAGACAAGCTATCATTCAGTAGTAATTTGACTATTGACATGTTTTTAAGATCCAACTGCTGATACGCAGTTTCTGCTCAGAAGGTTGTATCTACTTGGCTGTGTTTCTGCCTGTTTCTATTATAAGTCAGTCGGTGGCAGCTTGTTGTAAAATGTGACATTCCATCAGGATAGTAACAGTTGGATCCTATTACAGTGTAAAATCCAGGCGTTTTTAGGCCATTTTCACTTTTCATCCCGGTGTCATAGTCATGTTTCTCGGACTTAAATTAGCACAAAATTTCCCCCTTAAGCCTCCTTAAGAGTGAAGCAATATTAAACTAATATGACATGGTTTAATCTACTTGGGAATGTTCAGAATGTTGTATGTTAAAAAAAACTACATAATATAAACATGCAAAATTTTTAGAAGTTATATGCTATTTCCCTAATTTTAGAATTTCTGACTCTTAAATAAATCAAATTTTTCTTTTACATCCATGAGGTTCTTTTAATCCCTCCTTCCACTCCACTCCCAAGCAAGAGTCTGGGGTTTTTTTCAGCTCAGTGGGCCACCACTATACAAGGCTGAAAGCATGCTTTTCTTCAGTAGCAGTAGCTTTAAATGGTTTCCCCACAACTCCAGGCTTTTCAAGCCCCAAGACGATTACATAAGGGAACAAAAAATTAGGCTTTGTGATAGAACAGAATAGCTAAAGCAGAGGCTGTTTGATTTCAGTGTTTATATTTCAGGCTGTATTCTTTCTTTCTTTCCCTTTTTTAAAAATGTCATCAGACAACACAGCCCGCTCTTTTTCGTACGTGTCACTGAGGGACCTGTTTGCCCTGTTCTGTGACTGCCTCACTCTCGTTACAGTAATAATAATTGTGCACATCAGAGTGTGTGCTGGGGGGAGGTAGAGCCCTCAGTGCGTGTTTTCTATTGTTAGGACTCATTTCAAGGGCCTTGGGGGACTGCTGATCATTTGCAATACAATCTAGTTGTGACAGAGTTTTTTCCTTTGTGAAAATACTAATCACCATCAAAACCTGGGGATGCTGACAGTTAATGAGACGTGAATGACTCTGCCACGTCCTCTGAGCATTGCCAGGCTGTGCCATGGCAATAGGAAGTAAAAAGGGCTCTTCCACCCTTCTTGGGCAAAACAAACATTTTCAAAATATAACATCAGGAAAATATTAATTACCTTAACTCAGACTTTGACGTTGGAGAGAGGGTTGGCATCATGTTATATAGATTTCAATCATGGTCAAAATCCTCTACCTGTATTTGATTTGGTTGGTGTAGAGTGTTGTTATTTATTTTTTTAACCTCTAAAGATTTAATTGGGTTTCATATGCTCACATTCCCCCTTGAAGTGTGTACTTGAGGAGGGTGTGGATCTTAAGCATACCTTTACCACTTATGCCTCGTGACTCTGGGGAAGCTATTTATCCTACCTGTGCCTTAGTTTCCCTACCTGTAAAATGGGGTGCTAATAGTACGTAATATCTTAGGATGTAAGTGCTTATCATAAAGTGCTTATCACAGTGACTAAGACATAGTAAACCATAACATAGCTTAAAAATAGTCTAGATGATTGTATTATAGATAAAAACATAGAAATAATATAGATAAATAAAAACAATATAGATTGTTAATTACTGCTTTGTAACTAACTCAAAACAGTGGTTTAGAACAATAAACACTTATCTCACAGTTTCTGTGGGTCAGCAATCCAGGGATAGCTCACCTTCGTGCCTCTGCCTCAAAGTCTGCAATAAAGTATCAGCTGCGGTCTCATCTGAAGGCTCGACTGAAGGAGTATCCACTTCCGGGCTCACGTGGTTGTTGGCAGGATTGCACTTCTGATGGGTTGTTGGACTGAGAGCCTCAGTTCCTTGGTGGCTGTGGGCTGGAGGCCTCCCTCAGTTCCTTGCCACATGGACATCTCCATTGGGCAGCTTACACCATGGCACTTGCTGCCGTGAGAGCAAGCAAGCAAGAGCATGCAAGACGGAATGGAATTCATAGTGTTTGCGTAACTTAATCTCAGAGGGGTATCCACCACCGTGGCTGTGTTGTCCTCGTTAGAAGGGCGTCCATGGTACAGGTCACCCTGAAGGAGGCTCAGGTCAGGGCGTGAATGCCAGGAGGAGGAGATCACTGAGGACCCCACAGGCTGCCTGCCACGGTAGCTGTTTATTAGGACATTGTTTTCTTTGTAAACTTTTCTGACTTCTGTGGAGCAGTGAATGTTCAGAAATGTTTGTTAAGGTGTTTTCTCATCTGATTTTTTTTTAGCTTCAACTATAAAAGAATTCTATAAAAGAATACAGTTTTAGGCTCCACATCTTAGTATAAAATACCTCATTGGTAGGATTATAGCCGGGTTATTAAGTTTCTAAAGTGTCAAGAGCTGTTAGCCACTGCATTTCCGAAAGAAGAGCTCAGGAAACCACACCTGTAACTTGGGCAGGCCCAGTACTTTTCCTCGCATACTAATTTCAGCAGGTGCGCTGTGTACGAAATTCCCATGTGTGATCAGAATTAACACCATAGGAAGAGGAGTTTGAGGCTAGCCTGCATTCAGAATTGAAAGACAAAAACGTTATTTAATTCAGATAGCTAATTTTGGATTTTTTTCACTCCCCATAACAATAGCTTGTTTTACTTTATCACCTTCATATTTTTGGTTAAACTTTCTGCTTTATTTTGAAGATGATAAAGTAATTTCTGTTCATTAATGTGAAGTGCTTTGTGTGTAATACATATATCATTTCATCTTTTTACAAGAATTCCCTGAAGTAAGTACTATTTTCATCCCCATTCTACAGAGTTGGAAAGTGAGGCCAGGGGAGGCCCAGTGACCCATCTCAGGTCACGTAGCCAGTAAGCGTTGGTCCTGTGATTCAAACCTAGTTTTAGCCAACTCGAGAGCCTGTCCTGTAATCAGCTTACAATATGCAGTAAGGTACATGAATTTTTCATATCTTTCACATCTTATTTAAACCCTAGGACAGCTCTGTGAAGAAACTATTTTTAGCCACAGGAAACTCAGGTTCAGATGAGTTACAACTCTTGTTCTTCCAGTTATTTATTTATATTTGATGGGCGTATTTGAATGGCGGCCCTGGTGATGTTCTTGTGTGTAAATGGAAGGCCACGCCTGGGCATTGGAGCCAGACAGATCGGATTTGAATCCTGGCTCCATCACTTCACTGTTTCATTCATTTATTCAACAAATATTTTCTGAGGGCCTGTTGTGTTCTGAGCTCTGTGCTGGTTGCAAGACCAGCTGTGGGACCCCAGGTGAGTCAGTCCGGGTCCCCAAGCCCGGCCTGCTCAGGTGCAGAATGAGGACAGTGTATGGTGAGGTAGGTCAGTGTGAGGGGGGCACAGCCCGGGACAGCCCTGGGTGAATGACGGACACCATCCCTCCCTTTATGGAGCCCACAGGCTAGCAGGGAAGATTTTTAATTTTTTTTGTTGTGTGTTATGTAAATAACCAAAGAGCTTAATGGATCCATACTAAACCACGTGTCCTTGGGCACATTATTCAGCCCCACCTCAGTTGCTTCACCTGCAAAGTGAGCTGGTCGAACTGTCTCTGTGAGGCCATTTCCGGCTCTCACAGCTGGATGGCTCTGGTTGGACTCTTCCATCAGCGAAACACGGCCTGGCCCCATGGCCCCTTGCTCCCCTGCATCCCCAGAACGTAAGATCAGGCTTTTCCAAGTAGGAATTTGCTCCGGAAGAGAGTTTCTCTAGTGTGATTCTAGTTCTCTTCCATCCAGCCCTTCCAGCCTTGCACCTGGGGGAAGACAGAGCTTGACCTCCACCCTTCCTAGGTTTTCAGCCGCGGATCTTTAACGAAAAGACAGATTAACGAGAGAAAAACAGTTATTAACGCACGCAGTGTACATGGTGCGGGAGAAACCTCAGCGAAATGTAACGCAAAGTGGAGGCTTCAAACTCGGCTTACGTGCCTCTTCAGCAAAGAACAATAAATTCGTAGAGAAATAACAGGACGGAGCTGAGCAGTTTTAGGCTTCCAAGCGGCAGCAAAGCGTAGGAAGGTAAATATGTGGGAGGAAACCAATAGAACAAAGTTTGCTTGCAGATTCCTCTGGGCTGATAAGAGTCTAGAGTCATCTCCAGCAAAAGGAGAATTTATATCCTACCTTTAGGCAGAGAAGGCAGAGAGGATAGAGCAAGCTGCTGCTTAATTGCCTTCAGCTCAAAATAACTTTATGTCAGGGAGGCATATTTTGGGGTGACATTCGAATTTCCCTCACACCCCCTCTCCAGCCTTGTCCTGCATTGTTCAGTGGGAGGCCTGTCTGCTGGTTTGTGGCTAGAGAGGAGGTAAATTTGTCACTTAAACTTGGTCTTGAATTGGTCTTGGAAATTTACCTAGGACGGGTCTGAGAGGAACCTGTGTCAGAGAGGGTATAACTGAGCCCAGCACAATTCTGTCCAGGCACCATTTGAGGATTTGCCAAAGACACAGCCTCGCAAAGCCACAACGCTTGAGTGAAACGTTTTTTTAACTCTGTCGATTATTGGGAGCTTTTCCAAATCTCCTGATAGCGTTTACTTATTGATAGGGTGACGGTATGTCCCGGTTTGTCCGTCTGGTTTATGCCTGTCATCCGGGGAAAATTATTCGTAGTACCCCCTTTTAAGCATGGATGATAAATTATATGGTTGGTAGTTACACAATTAATCATAAGCACCCTATTGATTTAGCACTTAGCATTTGTGCCACATATTTCATGTCCATCATTTCGTTTAATCCTTCTTACAACCTTCTAAGGGAAATACTATAGTTGCCCATTTTATAGAGGAAGAAACTGCCTTCTCCCTTTGCAAAATTAGTCAGCTCATGGATTCCCGCGGGAGCCAGGTGTCTGACCTGGGGTTTCTGGAACCTCGGCAGGGAGGGCCCTCAGACCCCAGCCTTGCCTTTGTCCGGGGAGGAGTCAAGGTGCGGACAGGTGGTGACGATTTCTCATCGGTGCTCACTAGATAAGGACAGAACTCAAACTTACCCGCCGGTCTGCTTCCTCCCAGCTGGCTGATTTTTATATCACTCATTTAATTCTCTGTGAAATAATGTCCTCCGCTCTTCCACCCCCACCCCACTCAAAAGAACCCAGGGCGTGCAAATAATGAGGAGGGCATCTAGGGTCACGTCGGCTAGAACAGGCAAACTGTAACAACACATGGGATGGCCCGTCCTCGGCGCCACTGGCCCTGGGTCTGTGCGGCCGCTGCTCGAGGAGGGGCGGCGAGCTTCGCCTCGAGAGCGAGTCCGATGCTGTTGAGAACGGCAGCGGTGACCACCAGGGGGCGGTAACCACACGTGTGTCCTGCGATGGAGGCGGGTGGTTGACTTACACTTCTTTCAGGCGTCAAAGACAACGCGCATCTTCAGAAGGCAGGAGCCATGCCCTGTGCTGCACAGGAAGCTACTGTAAAGATAAGTTTGCAGTCGAAACTTGAAAGCGGAGAGACAGCCCCCAGCAGAAAACCAGGGCAGTGAGGGAGCCCACGTCCCTCGCTGCACCCGTCCCTGCTGCTGGGCCGTGGGACCCCCTTTGGTTAAACAGGAAACACAGGGGCGCTGTGTTCGCCTGACGGAGTGACCCTCCTACTCCAACTAAGCGTGGGTACAAGTTTGTGACCTTCTCTGCCGTGTGCTCACATTGATTGCAATTTATTTGGACTCTGACTCAAATTATCACCATAAAGAAATACCAAGAGAGAACTCAGAGGAAACAGAAGCTTCATTTCAGGGACAGGGGGAATTTTCTGAGCCGGCTTCAGATATTAGGGCACCACGTGGATTACTTTTAAAAGGCAAAGGTTGTGGTGGTGGATAGGTCTCCAGACCTGCGTGATGGGGAGTGTTCTCTCCCATGGGAGCCCTGTCTTTGGATGATTCCAGAATTACCTGCTGCTCAGGGCATATAGTGACAGTATTCTTCTGGGCTGGAGGAGGGACTCTGGGGAACCCAGATCTTGGCTCCACCAGCACAACTATCTTTGCATCCTAAGCTGCAGATCGCAGACGGTGATGGAGACCCCCTCAGGCCTGGGTCAGCAGTCTGTAATCTGCTTTGCAGCCCCTAAAAACAGACCACTCATCGGAAAAATTCACTGGGTTGCATACAGGTCAGGAACTGGCCTAAAGACACTTGTAGATGTTTGGCAACTTCAGGGTTGGTTTGTATCTGTACCTCTCTTTCTAGAATTGCTGAATCCAGGATGTGTCTGTCCAGCTCGAGCACCTGCTTTTCCCCTGACACAGTATTTCCAGACTGGTTTTCATTTTCAAAATCAGTGCTGAATTTGTGTAATTCTTTAAAGTGAATCATAAATTTGCAAGGGGCTAACACTCTAATGCACTCTGTTTTGTCAAGTACTCATTTAATCCTCGCAGTGTACTGGGAAATACTGTTAACAGATCATAAGATACTTTGTAACCTCCACATTTAGAGTATTTCGGTTCATTAGAGCACGTTTGGGAAAGTGAGCTGGTCCTCAGCACCGTGAACCTGCCTGAGACTTTGGCATAAGGTGAGGTGGGGTGGGGGGTAGAGAGGTTGTCTGTTGAAGTGGTGACTTCCTGCATTTATTCAGGGGGTGGTTGCGCAGAGGACGGAACGGAGCATTGCGTGCTGTTAGTGGTTCGGAAAGAAGCAGTACCAGCCGGCCGCCTCGAGGGCTGGAGCTGAAATTCTAAGCACCTTCATCTTCTATCTGTAAAAGGAGGGTTGGCGGTGCCTTCACCTTACTAGGATGCTGTGAGAATTAAATACAGCACGACAATGTTTGTGATAGTATCTGAAGGCAGGAGATACTCTGAAAATATTTGTTTAGTCTCTATCAAGGACTCTGTTTTAATGTCAATATATCATTAGAGGTTTTATATTGGGTTGCTGTTTAATTTTTGTTTGTCCATTTATTTCCTTTTCATTTATTTTCTTTTCCTCCTTTATCTACTAGGTAGCACAGGAGCCACGTTGGCAAGATCGTCTGCTTGCAGGTTTTCTTACTGTGGTACTAATCCTATTTTTATGGGTCAGCCGAGAGTGGAAATGTATGCAGTGTGTTTGCATATTACCCCTGAGTGTCCACCCTTCTTTATGGACAGATACCTACCTTAGTTTGGAGTTGTGCATTTTAAAAGGCAGACGATGCAGCAGTTAGGAGGTGGGTCCCAGACCCAAGTGGGCCTGAATTCAAATCCCAGCTCAGACAGCAGCTGGCTGTGTGACCTTGGACAAGTAGCTTAACTTCTCTGTGCTTCAGTCTCTTCTTTTGTAAAATGAGATAAGAAAAGTACCTACCTTATGGGGTTGTTGCGTGATGAAAAGAGAGCATATAAATAAAGGGCTAAGAAGAATACCAGGCTCGTAGTAACTGTTTAATACTATACGTGTTAGCAATTTTATCAAAATGCAAAGATTACAGTATATATATTGCTCACTGCTATTTATCCTATGCCTAAGACAGTGCCTGCCACATTGTAGGCACGTAATAAATATTTACTCAGCAATGGAAGTAAAACACTGACATAAAAAATGAGAGTATTGCTGTTTAAGTCTGTTAGATATTAAGCCTTATTTTCCCATGAGTAATTTAGGCTCTTCCAGAAGTTGCAAAAATTATTTTAAGCCAGTGGAGTCTTCGCCTTCAAAATTATTGCAGTGATGTCTGTGTGTGTGTGTGTGTGTGTGTGTGTGTTGCAGGCACACACACTTCTGTGCACGTGTATGAAATTAACAGGCTTTGATATTGCTGAACATTTAGGAAGACTGACATGGCTTGTTATCACTTGTAAATGCTTAGAAAAAGCGTGTTTTAACATGGAATGAGCATGGCTACAAAGTTATAAACAACTCAAGGACCTAAACACTTTTAAAAATAAATAAAAGAATGGATATAAAAACCCCATGAACTCCAAAGCATAAAATCACTATTGCTGATGATAAGACATCCTAGGCTTCCTAGCACAATTTAAAAAAAAAAAATATCTTGTAATTGAAAAATAAATACCATGTTTCCCCAACCGGACCAGCCCTTTCTCCCTCCCCTCCCTCCCTCCCTCCCTCTCTTGCTCTCTTCCTCTTCCCTTCCTCCCTCCCTTCTCTCATTGTTCTTTGGATGCCTTCTAGGAGACACAGGGATCATTCCTTGGCATCTGCTGAATCTCCACCTACTGCACCAGCCAGCCTCTAGCACTCCTGATAGAAGGCAGCTGGTCACCCTTTGCCCAGTCTTGTCCTAAGAGGGCAAAATCAACTTGTGATCTGATCTCTGAATGCCACCCTGGTTTCCATTAGATTGTGCCAGGAAAGATGACCTTCTTTAATGAAATGCATGCTGTCTTCTTGGGAACTCAGTAGCCTGCTGTGCTTTTAATTAAAATATACCAATCTCCAAAAACTTGATTCTTACCCCCGAAGCGGCATGTCACCCAGCAGTCTGTTCCCAGTTACAGGAATGCAGGATGATTACATCATAGGGCAGCCCCAGTGCGGACTGAAGGTTGGAGCAAGGGGCCTTAGCATGGTGTAACCTGGGCTCATAGTACTTGGGGCCAGTTGTCTGTGCTTAGGTCCAGGATAACTCAACCCCTTATGCAGCCTGCTTGCAAGCTGACTTTAGCAAAAAGTTACCCACTGTTGTATTAGCTCTACACTGTACTGGGTGTAAGGGTGTTTAATGGCATTGGGGAACACAACTCATAATAACTACCATTTGCTGAGTACCAATTTACAGGTCATTACATTTGTCTAGATTGCTGTGTGATTAGAAGAGTAATTCATTATAAAAGTAATATTTGGTTGTAAAAGTCAATAAAAGCCTTTACTAAAAATTCCCCATCCTCTTCTCTCAACCTGTTCTTAGAAATAGCCTTTGTTAAGTTTTATATGTACTCTTTCATGTGTTTCTATGCATGTTTAAACATATATATGGTATATATAAAGAGAGATCAATGCAATTAAATATATACAGTGTATATACATTTATATGATATCATACTATATACACTCTTTTGCTACTTGCTGTTTAAAAATATTGTGAACATCTTCTTTTCTTTTGATAGATTTCATTGTAAGAACGAAACATAATTTAACCAGCAGTTCCTGTTGCTAGCCTTGGGTTGTTCCTAGTTTTTTCCCATTATAAACAATGTTGCAAGCAGCATCCTTATACATATTATCTTTGTTTACTTCTGTAAATATGTTTGTAGAGACACATTCCTAGAAGTGGAATTTCTGAGTCAGAGGCTATGCTTATTTTGCATTTTGATACATACTGCCAATCTGTTCTCCAAAATGTTTTTACTAATTTATATTACTGCCTGCACTGCATAAGAGTTCCTTTCTCCCACGTTCTTGTCAATACTGGGGATTATAAATCATTTTGGATCATTGTCAAGATCCTTGATGGATGAAAATAGTCTCTCTGTGTTTTAATTTGTTCTTCCTTAATTACGAACAAGGCTGGCCATCTTTCATGCTTGTAGGTCATTTGTTGTTGCTTTTTTTGTCCTGTAAATTGATTGTTTATATCTTTTGCTTCTTTTCTGATAAGTTTTTGGTCTGTACTTAGGAATTTGTAAGATTTTTGTACATTAAGGAAATTGTTATTTTATCATGTATATTGCAGATATTTTTCCCACTTTGCCATTTGATTTTATGGTGTTTTTAGCTCACAGAAATGTTTATTCTTTTCGTTTGTAGTTCAGATATAGAATTTTGCCTTCCTGTGTCTCGGCTTGTCTCATACCTAGCGTGTCCTTCCTGGGCCAAGATGTTAGGAGTAAGTTTTTTCTACTACTTTTACATTTAATTTTTGATGTTTGCCTTCAATTCACTGGATGTTTTGGTATAAGGAGTAAGTTAGGTTCCTGGTTTGCTTTTTTCATGTTCCCAGAGTCCCAAATCCTGCAGATTGGAAGTACCACCTAAATCGTCAAATATCCTTGAATCAGGACTTTTCTGTTGATCTTTTTGTCCATTCTGAACCAGGTTCATACTATTTTGAATGCCTGTGACCTTACATTTTCGCCTTATTTGACAATGAATAGGGTGAATCCTCCCCTGTTCTTTTTCAGAATTTATTTCCCTGGCCAGTTTCATTTTTATTCTTCTTCGTGAACTTTAGAATCATTCTGTCATGTTCAAACTATCCTTCACTCCCCTACAAAGAACGAAAACAAAAATACAACAACCAAACCTGTTGGTATTTTGAGTGGAATTACATTGGGTTTATACTTACTTGAGGAGAACTGACATCTTTGACTATTATGTTCCTATAATTTAATGTTCCTATCATTTATTAATATTCTTAATAATTTAAGCCATCTTTTGTGCCACTCAGTTTGACATTTTCTTCACATAGATCCCATTTCTTTAGTTTGTAATTTATGTTTTAGATCCTTCAGTATAAATATTTTTATGTAAACTTAAGAAATGCATTAAATTATGAGATCTCTTTTTCCACTTTACTCACCTTTACTTTCATGTGAAGGGAAGTGATGTTTCTATGTATTAACTTTGTAACGAAACACCATAGTAAAGCCTCTTACTATTTCTAATAGTGTTCCAGTTGATTCTTTTGCGGGTTTTTTTTGCATATAAAATCGTATCCTCTGCAAATAGTGATGATTTTGCCATCTTCTTTACAATATCTGTGTTTTATTCTCTCATTCACATGGCACTTCAACATTAAATTACAGTGGCAACAGATGGCATCCTTGTCTTGTACCCAACTTGTAAGGGAAACGTGCTCGTGTCTCACCACTGACCGTAACCTTGGCGTGGCGCTGTGGTATCGTAACTCACCTCAGGTATCGGACAAACACTTCCCTGTTCTAGACCTGGTCACACACAACAGACACACCCAGCTTTCTCTCCCTGCCTTTTTGTAGGCTCTAACCCAGCATTCAGTTATCCTTTTAAAGAAGTGACTTCCAGAATGTTCTATGAACCATATGTCTCCATCTGCTGTCTCCATGCTGCCTTATGGAACTCTGCATGGATGGAAATGTTCTGGATCTGCACTGCCCAGTGCAGTAGCCACCGAGTGTTTGAAATGTGGCAGATACAACTGAGGAACTGAATTTTTAGTTTTGTTTAAAGTTTAATCGCTTTTAATTGAAAAAGCCACATGTGGTTGGTCACTACAGACTCGGGCATCATGGGTCCCTCATGTCATGAAAGGATAGGATGTGAGCACTAAGAACGACCTAGTGGCCACTCAGTGTGCCCAGAGAGGTTGAGATGAGCCCCAAATCACACAGCAAGTTCCTGACTAAACTGAACCTCGAAGGCCAGGCTCCTTGTTCTCATCCTGAGCTTTCCCACTATGCTTGACCCTCACTTTACTCCTCGCCTCCCATTTTCCTTCTCTAAATG
Organism: Equus quagga; assembly: GCF_021613505.1. Classification (NCBI taxonomy): domain Eukaryota; kingdom Metazoa; phylum Chordata; class Mammalia; order Perissodactyla; family Equidae; genus Equus; species Equus quagga. The sequence continues at coordinate 30,560,021 of NC_060287.1, read as the reverse complement.
ACAGCCAGAGTCCCAGGATGTGCAGCCTATAAGCACTCAGTGAGCGTGCCTCAGCACCGCTGACCCTTCACTGAGTGTGGGCTGACTCCACGACGTGCAGCTGTGAGTTTCCGGCTGTCACCTTCCTCTGCACTCACAGTCCTTTCCCAGTCAGGGCAGGGCAGTGGGCCTGGGAGGCCAGTTCCCGGCTGGTGGTCCAGGTTCTGCGTCTGGCCTCTGCAGCAGGACTGAAAGCACTGTTGGGCCCTGGTCTCATGTTCCAGCATCCGCAGGAAATATTAGTTCTGTACGCTTTTGGTCCACATGTATTTTCTAGTCCTTTTCCTGAAGGATTATAAACATCCGTGCTTCCAACAGGATAGCAGCGTGTTGCTCCTATCCGCTATGACTAAACTAAACCTACAGAGAACTCAGGTCTGCTGAGTCAGGGAGTGGGCTGGGAGAAGAAAGAACGGAGAACCTTCCAGAAGGCCCTCAGCAGGGCTCCAGCATAGAAGTCAGGTCTCAGTGATGAAGATACCACGGCGATGCTCGAGTGTCCCTTTGAAGTCTTCCTCCTTCATCTACCCTGCCTGTCACACCTGGGGGCTCCTGTCTCAGTCACTTGGGGCCACTGCTGGTACATCCTTAGCTTTCCCTTCCAGCCATCAGTCACATGAAGCAGGGTGACCTCCCCTCCAAGGAGCTCTTGGCTTTTTCTGGCCGATAGGAAGACCCTCCCCTTGCATCTGAAGGTCACTGGTCAGAGCGTAGCAGTTAAGACTACCGGCCCACCTGGGTTTCCTTCCAGCTCTGCTGCTCCCTCGCAGTGTGACTCTGGGCAACTCACTCACCCACTCTGATCCCTAGCTTGCTCGCCTGGAAGATGATAACGGCCCCTCACAGGGCTCTGGTGAAGATTACTTGAGTCCATACAGGGAAAGTGCTCCGAGGTCCAGCTCACCAGGATGTCCTGCACAAATGTCTTCACCCAGGTGATGGCTCTGCCTGCTCCGAGGGCAGGGGACCTCCAGGCTCACTCGCCCCGCCCCTCAGTGAGAGTACTCAGTGCAGGCGTATCTGGGGGGCATTGTCTGGGTGTATGCGGATGGCTGCACCAGTGTCCCCAGAGAGTCCACTTTCCTGGCCTGACCACACGTATGTCCCGGCTCGGCAGAGTGGTGGCCAGTTTATCTGACAGTAGGGTCCCAAACCCCTTGGGGACAGCTGGTCCAACCCGAGTGGGCTTGTTCAGAGCTGTCGGGACCCATTGGGTGGCACGTCCCAGCGGCCATGAAGGCGCATCCGTGTCTGAGCCTGTTGCCAGTTCAGAAGTCAGCTCCTCAGGTGGGAAGAGGCCCCGGCCTCCCGGGAGCCTGAGAACCCCCCAGTGTTTCTCTTTCTCAGCACAGGCTTCTGCAGCGGCTTAGACGGAAGCAGCCACCTGCAGGGCCTGGCCTTCAGGACCCCCCTCCCCGGATGCTGGAATCTATGATGAATAGATGGATCGTGTACACTCTTAGCAGAGTCAGTCATTTACTAAAAGGTCAAACTCAGCTTGATCAGAACACAAAATTGCCAGGATTCTGTTCTTTCTGCGGGTGTTGTCCATTTTTTGTTTTATGATGGGGGAAGAGCCTGGGGGTACTTTCTTCGAGCTTAAAAACTAGGTCACTTTGGGGCTGGCCGGTGGCATAGTGGTTAAGTTCACACGCTCGGCTTTGGCAGCCCAGGGTTCACAGGTTGGGATCCTGGGCAGGCAAGTACACACCACTCATCAAGCCATGCTGTGGCAGCGTCCCATGTGCAAAACAGAACAAGATTTCCACTGATGTTAGCTCAGGGACAATCTTCCTCAGGTGAAAAGAGGAAGATTGGCCACAGATGTTAGCTCAGGACCAATCTTCCTCAAGCGAAACGAGGAAGATTGGCATGTCCGTTGCCAATCATCCTCACCAAAAAAGTCAAATTTTTCCTCCCCCTCTGGGGACCCTCTCTTCCTGCCTCCCACCATACCTGCAGAAGGGAAATGGCTATGGTGACTTTCCCCAACCGTTTACTCAGCTCCTACCGTGTGCTGGTTCGGTGGCAATTGGCTCATGTGTGTGCTTAAGTGAACGCTTTTACAGTGTTCGTCCTGTGCGAGGCGCTGTTGTGCACGCTTAGACGTGGATGCATTGAATCCTCACGCAAACCCGGTAAGGGGGATACCACCGTCGTCCCCATTTTAGGGATGGAGTAACTGAGGCAACTGAGGTGGAGTAACCTGCTCCATGTTGCACAGCTCAGTTGTGGGAGGGGCCGGATTTGAACCCAGACTATCTTGTCCCAGAGTCGGCGCTCTTAACCACTACCCCCTGCTGCCTCCGCTCCCTCCCTCATTTAGTTTGTGGCCGCATCCCTGGGAGGTGCGCACTTGTTGCAGGAGCCCTGGAGAGTTCGTGCGCAGACCATAACCTGCCTGGGATTCAGACGCAGCCCCCGAGGCCCTGACTCCCGACACTGCTCTTCCCCGTGTCCCCGGCTGCCCATCCATCATTGCCCCTGAGCCCTGGACTCTGCCTCGCCGCTGCCCCTCCTCAAGTCAAATGCAGCTAACTGACCTTAGGGGGTTCGAGGCTCCCTTAAAGGGGCGCCTCTCCTCTTCCTTTTGTAGAACGTTCTGGGGTTTTTTTTCCGTTAAGTCTCAGGCTGCAAAGTTGTTCTGTCTTCCCACATGCTGTGGACTTGTTCTCTTTCGTCTGGACAGTTCGTATCTTCCGCCTGTCCAGCTATGAGGCTGTTTATTTTAGGTAGGTCCACTTTCCAACTCAAGAGTTGGGACAGAAATTCCTCTGAACTCATCAATTGATACATAACATTTTTGTACCTTTTCTATTTTGCAACAACTCTGAAAATAATCCCTACCCATGATCCTGAATAATAGGATAAGAATGCAGATTTTGTCCACCCCCCAGCCCTCCAGCCTCAGAATACAAACAAGTGTAAACTAGCAGTTTTTTCCCTACATGTAGTATGGAATTATAAGTCTGTCTGGGGCAGCAGTTGCCCAGGGCATAAGCCACTCCTCTAGCCTGTGCACCTGTTCCTTGAGGGCAGGGACCGTATGTGGTTCACCCTGTCCTCCGGCCTGGACCTGGTATGCGGGAACCTTCATTCAGTGACTGTCAAGGGAACGACAGTGGGCAGCTCACATACATTCAATGGGAAGGGACACCCAGGGAAGACAGAAACTAGCCCTGAACTTCCATGCAGAGAATGCCCTCGATTGTTTTCCAGACACTTTCCCATCTGTGTATTTATCAAGCCTATTTCCTATTCTGAAAACTGTGCCCATCCTTTCTCCAGGCTTCAGTTGGCTCAGCAGCCAGAGGGCCCCTGAGCCCACCATATAACTCATCGAGGCCCAGTTCCTTAATCTCTTGGAGGTTCTATGTCTTTGTCTATAAAGCAGACACTGTTGTTCCTATTCAGGCTGCCTCTTTCTTGCTCCCTCCCTTCCCAAGAGAAAGGCCAAGTGGGCTCATGTGTTAGAGCCATTCTCAGTCTTAGTAAATGCAAAAGATCGCAGAAATACCAGCTTGGTTAGCATCCTTTCAGACTTCCCTAAAAGGAAGCTTGCGACTCAAGCTGGCATCTCAGCCCATGTCACAAGCCAGATCTTATTCATAACCATTAATTATTTTATAATTTGTGATGAGGCACTTAGAGGGTTAGCCAAGTGAGGATCAGCTTTGCATATGAGCTTTGCAAAATAGCCTGGTTCTTGAACGGCAGTTCCAGGCACTATGCAAGCAGAGTTGGGTGAGGGCTAATTAGCGTTACGTTGAAACACATGAAATGCCAATATCTGAGCATTTTTGACTTAAAACTACTGGCACTTCACTATTATGCCTCTCTCTGTGATCAGATTTCTCATAGGAGACCATCTCATACAGAGCTGCTTTCATAGCTAAAGCAAGGTTGAGGACACCCTGTGAAGTCCTCGTCTGAATACACCAGGGTCAAATTTTATCGTAATCTAGATGAGGGAAGATTTAGCTCATTTTGGAAAGAGGGCCACCATCATTGATTTGTGATACTGGTCAGTGTTGGCACGTAACTGTGCTCTGGGGTCTTCTGTGGATTGAAGCCCTCGTGACTGCTCGGATCCCAGCGCCCGTCCTCTGTCTTCATGTTCCACGTGCGCTTAAAAGAAACAGCAGTACCGTCCCTTCCCGCGTCCTCCTGTCACTCCAATTAAGTCAAGCTGTTGAGGTTTTCCTGTAATTGTAGATCGATGTCTCCGCATTAATTACTGGAGTACACGGAAGTTATATAGGAAAATCAGGTCAGGGACAAGACGGCCTCAGCCAAGAAATGCTTTTCTTTGGAATCAGAAAATTCAAGTAATAGATGATTGGGATCTGTTCACTTTTTAAGGCTACACGAATTAATGTGGGGCGTTGATAAACAATTCTCTCCTTACTGACTTTGAGTCCCAGTGTAGACTAATGACAGGCACCTAGATGGAAAAGGCGGCTCGGGTGGCAAAGGGGGCCGGGATTTGTGTGGGAGAGTGAGGGAACAAATTGTCCTGTTAGACTGACTTGCCATCTAATCCCAGTGCTGGGAAAATGGGACTTACCCCCCTGCTTGAACTTTAATCACCTCCTGACCAGTGTTTTATTCAGAAGAACAGCAGCCTAAATACTGATCCTTGGGTTTTATCGAATCTTTTTTTAGCCAGTCAATCAGAGGGCAGTGCCAACAGAGTGTGGGCGTGTGCTTGGGTGCCATCCTCCTGAAATCATGAAGATGGTGCCGATGGTAGGGTTGGCCTTAGCCCAGCAGGAGAGCTACCTGCCGATGAGGCCAGAAGAGGGGTCCCGACTCCTCCTGACGTCCAGGTGTGCTGCGAGGCTGGGAGCTTCCCCGACGTCCCCTCCCCCAAGCAGAACTTCTCTACAGATGGAAGTTCAGACATCTGAGTCAGTCTGGGTAGTTTTCTCAGGTTTTCTGGCTCCTCATCATTTGTCTCTCATCTATCTAAGCCCAGACAGAGGAAGGTTTGGTAAAGAGTGTGGGATCTGAAATTCTGGCAGGGGGCAAGGGGCGGGAGCACATCTTCATTACATTTGATGGCGCCCTACAGCTCGGACCCCAGTCATGCTGCTCTTTGCTCCGTGACCCCGTATGTTGTACTGGGGGCAGGGGCCGGGGGAGGACAAGAGAGGATGGGTCAAACGAGGTGATGGCTCATTCTGTGGACTCATGTAAAATAGTGGACATCTGGGTATTAACCTGACAATCATAAAATTCAACTTGTAGGGATCTTGAGCCCTTTAGATCAATTCATGGAATTGGACTTCAGTGGCTCAAGCCCCATGTAATCTTAAAGTCGTTGTGTGGAAGCTCAGCTTTAATTCCGCTCCCCTTTATTCACTCCTTCCAGGTTTTCCCAGGTCTCCCTGGACAGCATAGCCGGCTGGCCCCTCCTCACTGCCTCCTGTCGTTCCTGCCTCAGCCCTTTGTGCCTGCACTGCCCTCCTGCTGAGATAGTTTTTGCCCAGAAAGCCATAGCTGGCTGCCTCACCTCCTTCTGGTGTTGGCTCAAGTGTCACCTTCTCAGGGAGACCGTCCCCAGCTATCCTGTTCCAGTCGTACCTCCCTCCTCTGCATCCTGTCCCCGACCCTACTTTTTATTCCTCCGTGCCACTTCTCACCACACGACACACTGTATGTTTTACTTATTATTTATTGTCCATCTCTTCCTTCCAGACTGTGAACTGCACACTGGAGCTGTGCCTGGTACACAGTAGGTGCCTAAATAAATATTTATCAAATGAGGGAACGAATCCTTCCTGACAGATTTCCACTGGCTCTGGCTGGGTGGCGCCCTGGCAGCGAGGACCGAATCCGGCTTCTCTCTGGCTTCCACGCTCTTCATCAGGACATAGCTTCCGTGGGTCCCGGCAGGTCTCTTGTTTGGAACACTGCACAGGCGTCACCTGTCCTCAGATTATAAGAGAACAGCTTGATTGGTCTTTACTAGATAAATACTTATCATCACCTCCCAGGTCAAGACAGAGAATATAGTTGGGCCCAGAAATGTCTAGACCGTCCCAATCCAGTCTTTCTGATCACTTCATTCTACAGTAATTGGCTAGATAGAGTCTGAGTTTCGACATGGCCATAGTTTTACTTATCCGTGAGATTCCAAGCTTCTCAAGGGTGGGAAACGTGTCTTCTGGTTCTTTTGTAACCTCCCTTCTGTGGCCTTGCACACGGGGACCATCACGGATGTGACAGATCAGCCTTTGTCCCTGGCTTCACCAGCGTAGGCAGAAATGCTGGGTAAAGACACAGCGTCCTGGAATGTCAGCGCCCTGCAGGGTGCTAGGTGCTGGTCGGCGCTGGGATGGGAGGAGGTTTGTTATGTGTCAGGATAATATGGAGAAAATACTCGGTTGAAGAGATGCAGTTCAGAAGGGGAATTCAGGACACTTTCCCCTGTAGGTTTCTGATCCTTACTCCCTTGTAGATCAGGGTGCTGAAGTTAATATCCTGTGAGGCCTGCTCAGTAAACATTCGCTTATTCATTCACTTGTTCGTCCAACAAATATTTATCGAACCCTTCTGACGGTGTACCCAGACCCAGGGGAAAACAAAGCCATGTCTTTGTCCTCACGGAATGTACCTTCCCACGGGAACGACAGATAATATTTTCTAAGTGTATTGGTTGTAGATGATGATTACTGCTCTGAGTAAAGCCAATGAGGGGCTGCGGTAAACAAGAACAAGAGGCTCCTAATGGGAGCCCAGAAGGTCTCTCTGAGGAAGAGATGTTTAAGCTGAGGTTTGAGGGAGGCAAAGAGCCAGGTAAGGTCCAGGCAAAGGGAATGTGGTGCAGAGGCCTCTGGTAGAAAGCGCATGGTGTGTTCACACATGAAGCCAGTGTGCACAGAAACTAGTGAGCACAGCGAAAATGGGTAAGAATTGAAAAGTGTTTGCTTGACTTCTGTATTAGTCAGGGTTCTCCAGAGAAACAAAACTAAATAGGAGAGAAAGAGGGAGACAGACAGATAGATAGATGAATAGATGGATGGATATAGATATATAGATAGGCAAAACTAATCCCTTATAAGTGTGTATATATATATATATATATATATATATATGTATGTATAAATATGTACATATGTTTATAGGCTATCCTAGAGACAGAGATTAGTTTTGCTTGTTTGGAACTTTATATAAATGGAAACACATGTTTTTAATTATTTGTGTCTGATTTCTTTTGTCCAACATAATCTTCATAAAATTCATCCGTGTTGCATGTGGTATTAGTCAGAGTTCAGAGCCAGTAGGATGTGTATATATATAGAGAGAGGGATTTATTTTAAGGAACTGGCTCACACAATTATAGAGGCTGGCAAGTCCAAAATTTGCAAGGGGGGCCAGCAGGCTGGAGACCCACGGACAAGCTGATGTCACCATTCAAGTCCAAAGGCCATCAGGCCAGAGACCCAGCAGACACACGATGTTGCAGAATTCACTCTTGCTTCGGGGAGGTCAGCCTTTTTGTTCCACTGAGGCCTTCAACTAATTGGATGAGGCCCACCACATTAGGGACGGCAATCTGCTTACTCAAAGTCCACCAGTTTAAACGTCAGTCTCCAAAAACACCCTCACAGAAGCATCCACAATAACGTTTGACCATATATCTGGGTACTGTGGCGCAGCCAAATTGACACATGAAATTAACCATCACACATAGAGTAATCGTTCATTTTCGTGGTTGTTTCTAATCTATGATGTGAATACATCACAATTTATTTATTGTTCTACTGTGGATGGCCATTTGGATGTTTTCCAGTTTGGGGGTATCATAACAGTGCTGCTGTAGCATTCTCCTACGTGTCTTCTGACATACACATATTGACATTTCCCAGATTGTGGTGCAGTGTTCTTTGTTATAACTCCAGTTTTGCTTTACTATTATTTTCGTTTTGGAATTTTATATCTATATTCATGAGAGACAGAGGTCAATAGTTTTCTTTCTTATATCCTTGTCAGTTTTTAGGATCAAAGTTAGGTTAAAATCATAAAACTAGTGGAAAGACTTCCCCTTTTTATCTCTTCTATTGAAGAATTTCTGTAAGATTGATGTTATTTCTTACTTAAATGTTCGGAAGATTTTACTGATCTTCTGTGAGGGCCTGGGGTCTTCTTGTGAGAAACTTTTTAGTTAGAGATTCAATTTCTTTAATAGATATACACCTAATTGATTTTCTCTTCTGTCAGTTTTGTAACTTGTATTTTTCTAGGAATTTGACCATTTCATTTAAAATTTCAAATATGTTGTCGAAAAATTTTTATTCTATTTTTATAGGCTTTTTAACATCTCTAGGACCTATAGTCATGTCTCCTTTTTCAATCTTGGTGATGGCAGCTTGTTTTTCCTTTCCTTTTTCTTCATCGTCCTGTCAGAGGTTTATTGAATGTGTTAATGTTTTCAAAGAGCCCACGCTTGACTGTTATTTTTTTCCTATTGTATATTTGTTTTTTATTTCAATGTTTTCTACTCTTTTTCTTTTCCTTCTACTTTCTTTGGGCTATGTTTACCGTTCTGTTTTCCTGCTTTTTGAGATTAATATGTAAATCGTTGATTTTCAGTCTCTCTTTCCAATATATGCATATAAGGCTACACATTTCCCTCTAAATATGGCTTTGGTTGCATCTTAGAAGTTTGGTATGTCATATCTTCATTATCTCTCACTTCAGATATTTTCTGATTTCCATTGTAATTTCTAAAGTGCACTGCTTTGTTTACTAACATTTGGGGGTTTTCTAGGTATCTTTTATGTTATTGGTTCACAACATAATTCCACTATGTGATCAGAAGATGCTCTATCCCAGTCCCCTGACATTTTTTCAGAATTGCTTTATGGCTCAACAAAGAGCCAGTTTCCTGTGTACTTGAGAAGAATGTGCATTCCACAGTTGTTAGGTGCACTTAACAATTTATAGTCAATTGGGTTAAATTTGATATTTGTGTTGTTCATATCATCCCTTGCCTTACTGAGTTTTGTTTGTTGTATCAGTTGCTGAGAGAAGCGTGTTAAAATTTCCAACTATGATTTGGATTTATTTCTCCTTTCTGATCTGGCAGCTTTATATGTATATTTATTTGAGGCTATATTATCAGGTACATACAAATTTAGAATGGTTATATCTCCCAGGCAGATTGGCCCTTTTATCATTATTAAATGTCTTTCTTTTCTGCTAAAATGCTTCTTGTCTTCAAGTCTGTTTGCATGATATGAGTATACCTATGCCAGCTTTTTCTGATTAGTATTTATATGATACATCTTTTTCCACTCTCCAATTTTCTGTCATCTTACTATTTATCTTCCAGTTGTTCCACTTTCCTTTCTTGCCTTCTTTTGAATTAGTTTTTATTTTTTCATTATTTCACTGTTCCCCCTCTACTAATTTATCTGTTCTTTACTGTTCTTTTAGTGGTTATTCTAAAGGTTCCAATATGCATCCTTGACTTATAAAGGTCTAACATGAATTAAAAAGTAGAATAATATCTTAGCATATGCTGCTTCTGTAGCTAATGCATTATTCAGGGAATGCCTATAAATTTGCTTCTTTTTTTTTTTTTTTGGAGGAAGATTAGCCCTGAGCTAACATCCACTGGCAATCCTCCTCTTTTTGCTGAGGAACATTGGCTCTGAGCTAACATTGGTGCCCATCTTCCTCTATGTTACATGTGGGATGCCTGCCACAGCATCGCTTGATAAACAGTGCATAAGTCCACGCCCAGAATCTGAACCTGTGAATCCCAAGCCACTGAAGCAGAGCACACGAACTTAACCGCCACCGGGCTAGCCCCAAATTTGCTTCTTTTTTTTTGTATATCAGTAGGGTTCCTAAAGACCTCTCAGAGGTGTTAATGTTATAAATAATCACCAAAATGAGTTAAAAGAGTGAAGTTGAAATCTTACATAATCTTTAGAAATTATTCAACTTTTTTGAAATTCTGTTACTAATTTTCCTAGAAAAAGGGAATATTTGTTTTAAACAAGGATAATTTATAAATGATTTTTATAATAATCAAAGTACACAGTTTATGTAAAATTTTAAAACACTGCTCTTTCAGCATGCAGAAGTAGTATCTATTCCACGCGTATCAAAGCAGGGTCCTCAGAAAACAGTTCTTCTTTTAGTTGCTAATGCCACACATTTGCATGAAGCTGTGGGGACGAGTGGTCAGTGTGCATTTAATTTTGTCATTTGGATTCACGATGCTCTTAGGAATCCTCCGGTGAAAGTCAGACTTAAAAAACATACAGGTTTATTTTCAAGGAGACTCCGTCACCAGGCAAGCAGGTACACGCTCCTGCACGGCTTGACGACGCCTGGCCTGGGAGCTCTTTTGAATTTGTAACACATGATCCAGAGTTAAAAGCAACTTATGATCTTCTCATTCTTTACCTCCTTTGGACTGATGTCCTCTGCATCCTTTGTAATTTTCCCCTTGCCCGTCCCTAATTACACCGTCTCACCTAGCAATTTGATGAAAACCTTAATAGGTGTTAATATCAACAGGATTATATTTCGCAGAGGAATGTAATTTTCCACTGCAGTCAGCGATGGAAGAAGAGAAGGGGAAAGAAAACCTTTTGCAGGAAGGATATATTTGAGGAGTTATTCACAAGAACGAACTATAATTATGAAGCCTTATTTTTACAAAGTACAAATTTTTTTTAACCTCGGTAATGTCTGTTTTCTTAGATGGGAGAAACATTAGGAAAGAGAGACACTCTGGTGTTAGGTGACTTATTTTTCATTATCATTTTTGCTTTGAAGTTGTCTGGTGAATTCATTCTGAATGAGACATTTTGGGTGTTTCTAGCTAAGTGAGTTTCTGATTTCCCTTTGGATTCTTAGCATCTTCCGAGGGTTAGGGAGGGAGGTTAAGAGAGATTGCTTGAAATAAGGTGTGAGATTTTTTCTGCCTCTAGAATATAGGCAAAAGGTTAAAGTCAACAAATTGTTGTGTGATGACAGTCAGCAGGCTGGGCACTCCAGATGGCTCTTGCAAGCTGTCTTTGGCCAGCCCTGTCCCCGGGAACCTGGACAGGAACAGCAGTGTGCATGCTCTTCAGCAGGAAGTTCAAAGAAAAGTTGTCCTGAGGTAATTGGAAGTAAACAATAGCTGTTAGTTGGATTTCATAATCTATGTGAATTTTGCGTGTGTGTGTGTGTGGGCACGTGTGTGTGTAATTTTTTTTTTTTAATGGTTAGCCTTCAGGTCTCTGCAGTGGCTGATCTGGTCACAGGACCTCTGTAAATTGTGGCTCAGTTTATCAACCTATGCAGATTCAAAGCAAAATAGAGGCTCTTTGTATCAATCCGCTAGGGCTGCCGTGTCAAAGTACCTGGGGCTGGGCGGCTTAAACAACGTACATTTATTTTCTTACAGTTTTGATGGTTGAAGTCCAAGGTCAAGCTGTTGCAGGTTAGGTTTCTCCTGAGGCCTCTCTCCTTGGCTTGCAGAGGGCTGCCTTCCTGCTGTGTCCTCGAGTGCTCTTTCCCCGGTGCATGTGTCTGACGTCCCTCTGTGTATCATCTCTTCTTATGAGGACTCTAGTCAGATTAGATTAGGGCCCACCCTAAGGGCCTCATTTTAACTTCTTTACCTCTTTAAAGGCCCTGTCTTCAAATACAGTCACATTCTGAGATAGTGGGGGTTAGGAATTCAACATATGAATTTGGTGGGGGGCGGGGGGGGGCGCGGGGTACAATTCAACCCATAATACTATTAGGGTAATCTTAGCTCTCTAGTGGAAATAGAGAGTAGAAGGTGGTTACCGGGGGCCCAGGGGTGTGGGCAAGATGGGGAGACGTTGGTCAAAGGGTACTCACTTTCACTTATAAGATGAATAAGTTCTGGAGACCTAGTATACGGCATGGTGATTACAGTTAATAATACCGTATTGTATACTTGAAATCTGCTGAGAGTAGATCTTAAGTGTCCTCATCACACACAGACACCCCCGACACACACAAAGGGAGTATCTATGTGAGGTGCTGGATATGAGAATTAGCTTGATTGTAGGAATCATTTCACAACGTATTTGTATATCAATTCATCATGTCGTATGCCTTAATTATATACAATTTTCATTTGTCAATCATACCTCAGTATAACTGGTGGGAATAAAAAGAGTCTCTGCAGGAATTTATTAGCACTGTTCTTCCTAAAACCAGCATCAGGTTGTTCTCTCTTTGATACTAAGGACTCCAGACCCAATTCCAACGTGTGTGTGTGGAGGGTTTCCCTATACCACCAATTCTCGGACACCAGGAACTCAATCCTGACACCGTCTACCCAGTGGCTGCATCAGATTCCACAGGGGAAGGGCTCAAGTCCTATAAGACGGCCCTCCCTCCTCCGCCACACACACATACACTTCAGATGTCAGTTGCAAGTCCAGGTTGTCACCTGTGCTTCTGATTGACCAACTATAGATTGACGTTTCCAACGGCCCCTCCGTGGGTTTGAGTAATTTGCTAGAGTGGCTCACAGAACTCATTTACTTACTAAATCACCGGCTTACTATAAAAGGATATAACTCAGGAACAGACAGATGGAAGAGATGCATAGGGCAAGGTATGGGGAAGGGCGCGGAGCTTCCATGCTCTCTGAGGGTGCCACTCACCGAATGGCCCTATGTTCACCAACCGGAAGCTCTCCACAGCCTGGCCTTTTGGGTTTTTATGGTGGCTTCGTTGCATAGGCACGACTGATTAAATCAGTGGCTCTTGGTGACCCGGCCCCCCTCCCCTCCTTGGAGGTCAGGGGGATGGGCTGAAAGTTTCCACCCTCTGATCACCCTGTTGGTTCCCCTGGCAACCATCCCATTGGTCGGAGCTGTGCAGCAGTGGCCTCATTAACATAACAAAAGACACCTTTATGCTCTTATCGCTTTGGAAATTCCAAAGGTTTTAGGAGTTTCACGCCAGAAACAGGACTAAGGCCAAATACATATTTCTTATTATAAATCACATGATCACAGATACACTTTAAAATGGCACCAACCTCCATCTGGCAGCCACTTGGCTCCTTTCTCTGCACCCCACATCCAGCGCAGGTGCAAGACTAAATGATTCGTCTGGCTTGGAAGAGAGCAGCCCTGTTGGCATTTGGATAAGAAATTCAGAGCCGGGAGGTCACTGAAGAGGCTGGTCCCTGATTCTGTGACCTAGATGGACACGCACCTGCTTCACAAGAATGCCGCTGAGCCCCTGGGAGACGCCCTCTCACCGTGCACGCTCAAACAACACCTAGGCCACTTCCTGATCTTGCTGGGTTTTTTTTAAGATTTTTCTTTCATAGTGATACTCTATTGAAACTGTCATGCTAGGTATCCTGATTGTGTTTAATATTTTTTAGGGCCGATATGCAAGAGAGGCTTTTCAATTTTAGTGATTTTTTTTTTTCGTTAGCAATGGCACTGATGTCTGGGGATGACTGCTATTTTTCTTTTGGGCTTCTTGCGACGTCCATGGTCAGAATCCAGCAAATGGAGAGAGGAGAGTTGGGGCCTTCGAGGGCTGGGAATTTCCTCTTCCTCCTCCTCTTTCTTCCTCTTCTTCCATTTAGGAAAACTTTCCAAGTAAAGGGAAAGATGGGGTATGAATAATACTTTCTCAGATTGAAAAGATCTTTAAGCAGCAGTATCAATTCATTCTTTGACTCTGGGAGATAATCACTTTTCTTTTGTTCTGTTTTGTTTTGTTTTGTTTTGAGGAAGATCAGCCCTGAGCTAACTACTCCCAATCCTCCTCTTTTTGCTGAGGAAGACTGGCCCTGAGCTAACATCCGTGCCCATCTTCCTCTACTTTGTATGTGGGACGCCTACCACAGCATGGCTTGACAAGCTGTGCCATGTCCGCACCCAGGATCCAAACCGGCGAACCCCGGATCGCCGAGAAGCGGAACGTGCAACCTTAACCGCCGTGCCACCGGGCCGGCCCCTCGTTCTGTTTTTTAATAAACCTTTTCTCCTTGCCTTCCTTGCTCTGCTCAGTCCTGGAACTAACTGTGCAGGGTCAGTCAGGACCCTAGAAGCAGCACCTTCATTTGATTGAGATGTTAGAATAGGTATTTTTCAATTCTAAGACACTCTTGGAAAAAAATTAGGAGGTAAGTTCAAACGTGTTGGTTACTTAAACTTTCCAGCTTGAACACGTTTCCAGCTGCTCTTTCCCACAGAGACTAAGACATCTGTGGAGCAGCTCTGGGCCTGTCTGTAGAAGGGCCTAGAACTTCCAACTCGCTGCTCAGTGCTTTTGCTTTTCCGGGTGCTTCTCCTAGTGCTTGTCTAAAAGACATTTTTGAAGCTTTAGCCTAAAATTCTCCTCTCCCTCCTCCTCACCAGTTTGGCTCACAAACGTCCCCTGTTGTCACTTGCCTTTCTATGCTTTTCCTTTACTTACAACAACTTTTATATGTAAGTGAATGGAACACAGGCAGCGTCACGGAAAGTTCACAGGTCTCAGGTTTAGACTCACAGGTCTCGGGTTTGGATCCCTGCTCCCTGCAACCTTGGGCAGGTCATTAAACCTCTCTGGGGTTGGATTTCCTCATCTGTGAAGTGGGGAGAATACTGCACACCTCTCAGGATCACACACGGAGATGAGGGGCCAAGAAGCATCCAGAGAGAGCTCTGCTGGACGCTTGGTGGGCAATTAGCACCGGCAGTCACCACACCCATCCCTCCTCCCCGCTTCGGTTCTCAGGAGAACGCCCCATCCCGTGCCTGTTTTTGCAAGCACTGTCTTCTTCAGCTGCTTCGGGTTGCAGCATATAATTCCTGCAGCCCAAAGGACGTGCCTGGATAACAGCCTAAGTGAGCTGCAGTGATATGTGAACACGAGCCCCGATCTGATTATTCTGCAGTCATTCAACCCCAGGCAAGAATGGATTCATACTTTCCACTGCCGCCTGCGCCAGCCGGTTTCCATATCAGCCGGAGCCTCAGGAAGATGGAAGGACACACTGTCATTCTTTCCATTCACACTGACCCTGCTCGCTATCAGGCCTGAATACCAGCACGTTCAGCCAAAGGAAGTGGCAAGTGCTGACCAGGCTGTGCAGACATCTGTTTCCAGCACACTTGAGGATAGATAAGATGCCTCTTGATGCTCTAAAGCTGGACTCGCCTTCCCTATGAAAGCAGAACCAATAGAGCCCCTTTCTCCTTGGGAATCCTTGGTCAGGTTCTCTTATTCTGAGCTGTTGAAGTAATTACAGTGCAGACGCTTTGAGTCTGAAAGTAATGCAATGTGACATTCTCCCCTCTGTTCCCTGGCGCCTGGTGTTAGCTGTAAAGAGTCAGATTGATGGCAAATTCCATATGAGTTCTTCCCAACAGCCCGGGGAGACAGATTGGTGGTTGTTCGTTCTATTTTACAGAGTAGAAAGGCAATTTAAAAGAAAAAAACAAAAATTCTTCTGCTCAGGGTCGTCATGACAAACCAGTGGTCCAGATGGAATGAGAGCACGTGGCCCTCGACCTGCCAAGCCACCACCTCCCGCCTCTCACCTCAGGGATGTTGCTGACACTCTGTTTCAGTTTGAAAAAATTCATCCAAGGGAAACGAGAGACAGGGCTATTTTAGGACCCCTGACTAATTCATTTTATTCTGTTTTCTGTAAAGCAAAGAGCTATTCATCAGCGAGTATAAGCAATGTCTGTGTAAGGTAACCACACTGTTGGGTTTAGGGTCATGGTTATGGAACTGGTCATGAGCATTTATTAAATACATGCATTGAATCATCTAGTGTTAGAGCTGGGAGAGACTTGAGTAATCATTTCATTCAGTGGCTCCCAAATCTGACTATTTATCAGAGTCACCCAGAGAGCTTATTAAAAATTCGGATACCCCAGTGCTATCCCAGGCCCAGGGTCAACGTTAGCACTGCATTTGTAACAAGCTCCCCAAGTGGTTCCTAAACAGCCAGGCTAAAAATCTCTGAAGTTCCCACATTTGAGAATCATTGAACACAAATCCTTCTTTTTTTTCATTCGCTCATTTTGTGTTTGTTTGCTTGCTGTTTTTGTTGTTTCTCAGGTGAGGAACCTTGGACCCAAGTGCCAGGTGAGCTTGCCTGGGGTCACCCAACTAGTCAGTGTTAGAGTTGGGACCAGAAGCCCAGCTCTGCTCTTGCTAGGGCATCAGTGTGAACAGAGCCTGAGAGGGTGGCCAGCGGAGGCTGATGACCAAAGCACTGTGTGCAGGGCCATGCAGACCACTCCTGGGAACGTTCTGTAACATGCCCAAGGCTCCTGCAAAGTCTCTGGTCAGGAAGGACCCACTAGGCTCAGGAGATTCTCAGGGCCATCTACAAAGCCGTCTCTCCCGCTCTGGGCAGACCCATCTCCCCAGGGCCCAGGCAGGGCCCAAGAAGACCAGAGCGGATGCTAGGGCTTAGCCCTGAAATAGAGCTGACCTGTCCAGTCTACCTGCCGCCCAGTGACAGCAACGTGCCTGGGAGTCCTGCTCTCAGACAACCAGTTCACTTGCCCTCACCAATGATCTTTACTTGTCAGTGGCATCAGTTAAATGGCCCACTTTTAAATGATTGTCCAATAGGCTTTGGATGGGGCACGAGCTATCTGATTACTTATTTGGCTCAGTTGAGACATGATAAGAACACGTCATCTGGTTTGTCTCAGATTTCTAGGTGGTCTGGATAATTGTTACTCACAGCAGGAGACCTACTAACCTATGATGTAATCCATTTCTTCATTTCCTCCTGCAAGATAATTCTGATGTCTTTCCTCCATCCTTCCCCTTCCTGGAATTTCTCATATTCTGACTTATTTCCAGATCAAATAGGTAGAAACGTATTTTTCCAGATTGTGCCTATCCCTGGTACTCCTTTAACATGAAGTGCAGTATGATATCCTCATTTGTTTACCCAAATCATATATTTTGGGGGGAAAAATCATGAAGTATGTAGTCAGATACAAGGGTCAAGGACAATATAAAATCTATTCCCGTAGCACACTTCTTGCTCTTTCACAATTTTGAATTATCACTTCCACAGTTGCTTGTCCTCAGGACTCTGACCTTGGCTGGCTGGGCTTCCTTATCCTATTCAACCACTTTTAACAGTGTGCTGACACACCCAGACCCCTCTGCCGGGCTCCACACCCAGCTAGCCCCTTCTCAGCGGACCTTCCACTTGGACGCTCTGCGGGCATTTCAAACTCCATGTATCCAAACCTAGGCCATTGTCTTCACTCCTGGACTTCCTGTTCTTCTTTTGTGCTCTCCCATCCACTCAGTTGTTCATGCCCAAAACAGAGGAGACATTGCTGACACCTTCTCTCTCATCCTCATTTATTCAGCCAAAAGTTCTGTCGATTTCACATCTAACCCTGCTTTCCATCTGTTTCTACTTTCCTGTCCCCACTACAAGGGCCGTAATTCAGTCTCTTAGACTGCCTCTTGCCTGGGTTCCTGCAAAGCCTCCCTCCTAGCTTGCCTGCTGTGCTCTGGCCACGTCCGATCTACCTGTGGTCTGCTCCCTGAGACCTCTCTGAAGAACTATTTACTTATCTCACTACCCTGCTTTGAACAACTCTTCCACACTGAACCATTTTCTATAAGCTAAAGTTCAAAGTCCTTACTTTGCAAAAAAGGCCTTTCCTTTGGCAACTGCTTCTATCTCTGCCCCATTCCCTAATACGGGATGTTAATGGAGGGGTGCAGAACCACTTGGGGTCCCCAGACACAGCGGAGGGCTGTGTGATGGAATGCGGCCTGCTGTTGGCTCTGCCTGGGATGCCTCCCCCCACTTCTGCATCTAATTGACCCCTGCCGTTCCTTTGGATAGCTTTTTAAAATCGTTTTTAAAATCAACTTCATATTTTAGAGCAGTTTTATGTTCACAGCAAAGTTGAGCAGAAGGTGCAGAGATTTCCCATATACCCCCTACGCCCACACAGGCACAACCTCCCCCACTATCGACATCCCACACCAGAGTGGCACCTTTGCTACCATCAATGAACCTACACTGACACATCATAATCCCCCAAAGTCTGTAGTTTACATTAGGGCCCATTCTTAGTGTGGTGGTGTGCATTCTATGGGTCTGGACAAATGACATGTGTCCACCCTTATAGTGTCGGACAGAGTATTTTCACTGCCCTAAAAATCCTCTGTGCTCAGTCTGTTCATCCCAGATAGCCTTTTCTCAGTAGAGGTCATCTCTCTTCCCAACTAACTTCTGATCTTCTCCAATGAAGAAACTCTCTTAGTCCTGCCAGCTCCTAGCCCAGTTGCTTGCCATGTTATGTTATTAATAAGTGTTTGATCAATGAATGAATGAGTTAGCAAGTTGTTTAAAAACCAAGTCATATACTTGAACCAAAGGGGAAAACAGAATTCATTAGGTCTCCTCGGGTCTTCTCCGTCCCCCAACCATTTGTATTATAAAATTCATTTGACTGCGATAGATTTCCTGCCAAGCAGCAATTAGGCCCCCTGGAAATCTGCCCAGTTTAGACTTTAAAACATTCATGTGTATTTACCAAAATATGCAGACTTCCAGGGCTAGTACATTATTCTCAATCAAAAGCAATTTATTCCTTCTAAAGACCATACTTGCTGGCTGGTTTTGGTTTTGTTTTTAATAAAATTCATCATTCTTCCTTAAAAAGAAAGGCTGAGTTTAAGAGCACACAGGACAGTCATAGACGGATTTGAAGTAAAAGGAGAGGTCCGTTGAGCCTGTAACCCCTAACAGCCGCCCACCCCACACTTCGCTTGTGTCTGAGTTGGATGGTGTCCCAGAGGCCCTTTTCTCCTTGTCACAGGCTCCTCTGGAAGCTGTCCAGAGCCCTGCCCTCCGAGAGGCCCCAGTTCTCATTGCTGGAAACAACAAGTCAGGGAGAGGACATGGCCCCCAGGCTGGAGCAGCGCAGGTGCGAACCTGCAGAGCTCCCAGACTTGATTATCACACTGATATGACAAAGACAGGGCAAAACCCTTCATGGTGTTGGGAAACAGAAGGAAGAACTAGGAGGCCAATTACGGAGTCATGGAAGTTTATCATTGGGTGGCACTGAGGGAGCATCTAAGGTGCGCCTCATTGTTGAGCTCTTGGACTCGAATCAGAATCTTCCTCGAGCTCTCTGACACGTTATACTTCTTCTCCAGCCATCACATCTGGGGTGCAGCATTTAGAGACTTTTGTAGGACCCTGGCTCTCTCGCTCACTCACAGTAACCAAGAGTTAACGATCCCAGACAGTGTGATGGAAAGAACCCAAACTCTGGTGCTACCCAGGCCTGGATTGGGCCAACTCAAGTTCTTTGAGTTTGTTTCCTCATCCTTAAAATGACGCCTACCTCAAAGAGTTGATGTGAGGATTACATGAGATGATGAGTTGGAGGGTCCCTCAGCAAAATGCTGTCTCATCTACTCTTCTGTATTTCTGCAGGCGGATTTCTTGCACAGTCCTTCTGGTTAGTGGAATTATGCTTAGGAAGTCCTAATCTCTGATCTTTCTATGTTAAACGCCTTTTAGAAAATACTTTTATGGCACATGTTCTCTGTCACCTCCAGGCATAGATTCTTGGGGCCTTAGGTCTGACCTTGTTTAAGATGGGCTCACCTCAAGAGCAAGCCATGATGTTTGGCATGTACAAGAAGCTTCATAATTGGGAGAGAAGAGAGGGAGGGAGGAAGAGAAGGAGGAGAGTCAGGAAGAGGGAAATGCTATGACTAGCAGGTTGAGTGTGGCAGTTCCAGGCAGGGACAAGGAGAAGAACTGTGCATTTTCCTGTGGAGTGTCGCTGTCCATGCTGAGGGTGGGCCCGGGCCATTTGGGGCCACCCAGGCAAGGATGGCAATGGTGGCCGGGGAGCTGTTGCAGAGAGAGGCTCACTCTGACCACCTCTCTGAAAAGCCCAGGACCAGTTTTCATGGAGTGACCCACGATGCTGTTCGAAAAGTCACTTGATATAAATGGACCAGTTGGAGCAGATCCCCTCAGATTCTGGAATCGAGAGTTTCCATCTTCCTTTTCCTGTCATTTCTTCTTGACTCCCTTCCGCCTATCCAGTTCCACCTTCCAGCAGCCATCATTTTTCATTTAGGTGGTTAACATTAACATTCTATGCTGTAACCGTTATCTATGTTTTACTCATAAGTTGATTCTAAAACCTGAGAATCAGGAAGTAGGGTTTATGCTATTATAGCTATAAAAATATTCTTCAATGCTGGGTCAAGCTATTGGTTGGGATCATGTTTCCTTCTAAGTAGGTCCAATTTCACGACCCAGGAGGCACTTGAAGAGAATGTATTTAGCATCAAAGGCAAATGGATACTCCTTTTACACACTCAGAAAGCTGTCAGCTTAAAACTGTGTCCTGTTATGCTTTACTTCATATTTAGACCTGACGTTTTTGAATAGCATTTTAATTTTTCTTCGGGTTTCTGGGGTTTTTTTTTCCCCATGTGTCATGTGATTTAATATAGTCTTGAGTTTTTGTATCTTCTCAATTATGGGAAACATGCTGTTATTCACATTTCCCATTCTGGAAAGAGAGGACAAAAAGTAAACTGTCTGATTTCTTGAAAATATCTTAAAATATATGTATTTCACCTTCACACTTGAGCCCTAATTTCTCTGCATGAGGAATTCTATCGTGAGCACTGTTTCCTCTCAAACTTGGAGGGAAAGCTCATGGTCTTCCAGGGTCTGGTTTTGCTGATGTGAAGGTTGATGTCAGTGTGATTTGCACACTTCTCTAGGTGACTCACTTTTTTCTCTCCTAAAACATCTCTCTTCCTCTTTGATATTCTGAAACGCTTTGTAGGTGTGCCTACGTTGGGTCTCTATTCATGTTAGTCTTCCTTTGGTGAGTTCTCTCCCATCTGAAGACTCATCCTTTTAGACTCCAAGAATGCTTTTTTTAGCATCTCCAATCTCTTGCCCTTCATTTACTTCTCTTCTTTCTGGAACCCTAGTAATTGAATGTTGAGCCTCCTAAATTGGTACTCTATAACCCTTATCTTTTCTATCTTTATGTGTTTTCACGATGCAGATAATTTTGGCAATTTTCTACGAATCAGAGAAGCAATGTATATTGCAACAGCAATAACAAAAATTATAAGTAGGAGTCATTATAAGATGGAATAAGGCCTTGGAGGAGGCAGGAGGGACCAGAACTGACGGAACAAATGAAGGCTTTAAGTTTGGGAAGGAGGAAGGATGCTTCTCATTGACATGATAGAGAAAGAGCCAAGAATGAGTCAAGATTCAGAAAAATGTTGTAGTACACAGGGGAGAAATGAATTCAAGTTCCTTGGCCTTGATAGTCTTATAAAGTAGAAGTTGAGGTTGTCTGCTTTGACTGAAGACTCGGGACGTAAAACGGCATGAAATGTCTGCAGAGGCAACAAATAAGTGAATGGAAGTTTGACCCAGAAGCCTTGAAGACTCATCTGAAGTTATATAGGATTTTTTTCTGTAGTGGGACCAGTTGGCCTGGTTTTGTAACCTCCAATAATTAGAACCTGTGAACAGGAGTGGGACTGAAATTTGGCAAGGCAAGCATGGTAACAGGACAATGAGGAGGGAGTTCAACCAAGGCAAAATATTTTTATCAGTGATATTAATATGAGACGTGAGCTAAATGATCTTGACTTTATCCAAGTCCGTGACTTAACGTTCTCTCTGTGGCCCTCCCCCAATCACCATCATCATGCCAAAGTTTGTCCCAGGAAGAAGTGAAACAAGGAAGTTGGAAACTTTTGGTCCCAAAATTTGACGATCTCTGCTAAAATCTTTCCATTTACATCAAGTCCATTTTCACACAGCATCCTTGGATCGTTGTTGTGAAGCCAAAGTCTCACCCGAAAGTAATTTCCTCTTTTATGCAGACTTTCCAGCTGACGTTTGCTTGTACCTAGGGGCAGAATCCAGATAAGCCAAATTCACCCACTTTCATGCACTTTAGAATGTTGAACCTGGAAGGAACGTTAGAGATCAAGCTCAGTGGTTTTGAAATGGTCTCATTTTGGGGTTTTGTTTTTGTTTTTAGTGAAATATCTTTTCAAAATGAACTCTTCCACTGAACTCGACACATACACAGAGCAAATTGGAGCTGCCCCGTTGTGCAGTAGGGTCTGCCCTGGATCCCCACGCTGAGTCCCCTTCACTTCCTGTACCATCTCCATAGCCTCCTAGGACGTCCCCCTGTTTTATGATGAATGAAAGTGAGCCCAGAAGAGGGTAAGTGGGGTCAGAACTGCACCCTGGCCTCCTCTGTTCTGTTCACTGTGCTCTTCTCCCTGCCATCTGAGAAGCAGTGGGTCCTGGACCCAAAAGGCATGTGGATGAATCCAGACCTTTGATATTCTAGCTCCTCATGGGGATGGAAGGAGCTTTCTCAGGAGAGCTTTAATCCGAGGCTTTTTTACTGGAGGCTCTTGTGAAATCTCTCGGTCAGAAGGGAGTTAACTGCTTGTGTTCTCACCCCACACATGCCCATGTGCCCTTTAGATAAAGTGCAGGTTAATTCTGTGGATTTTCCAGGCTACCATCCAAGGAACCGCTGGGTACTGTGTTCCCTCATCACAAAGAGGGCTCTTCTTGCAAGAGGATGATCATTCTCTGCCTTTTCCTGGTCCCCAATTATGTTAGTGATCATTAAATTAGGTCTTGACAGGCACGCAAGTAAAAGCAGTTTGCTGTAATTTACCAAATTAAATAAATTGTCTGAATGATCAATTGTGAAGTCATTTAAGATTTTGATCTGTATTCTCTGCATAGTTTTAATTTAAAATGAACTCATTGGCATTCTTAGGGAAATGTGACTTCTTTAATTAAAAGTACATTCACGTTTTAACATAATACTTATTTTTAAGAGGTAGGTGTAAGTTTAATTCTTCTCTTTTATTTTTTGGTGAGGAAGATTGTCCCTGAGCTAACATCTGTGCCAGTCTTCCTCTATTTTGTATGTGGGATGCCACCATAGCACAGCTTGATGGGCGATGTGTAGGTCCACACCTGGGATCCGAACCTGTGAACCCCAAGCCACTGGAGTGGAGGGAAAGAACTTAACCACTGCACCACAGCTGGCCCTAAGTTTAATTTTTATAGAATACATTTAATCAAATTTTAAGTGGTGATTTATTTTTATTTTTTCAGGAGAAGTTTGTCAGAAAACCGACATATGTTTTGACATATTTAAATATGTTCCATTCATTTATAAAGCAACTTCCCTCTGAGAACTCTCCATAATCAAGATTAGTTTGTGTGGGTCTTTGTTAAAGTTTGCAACTTGCTTGAATCTGTGACTGGGGAAAGGATTTTTTAAAAATATATATCATTTATACAAAGTCATGTAAATCTCTATAAACAAAGCATATTCTAGCACTGTACCAAAAGCAATTTGCAGCTCTTCTTTTCAAATTATATTTGGAGAAGGTTCACTAAGTACATGAGAAAATTAGATGGAGGGTTATGGTCATGTTCTATTTTTGGTTTATAATAGTGTTACTAGGTTGATCACGCACTTCATATACCAAAGTTTGGTTTCAAGTGTTAAAAAAAAAAAAAAGAAACCAAATTCACCATCATCAAAGGGCAGAGATGCATCATCAGAAAAATGTGTTATAAAGGCAATATATAGAGATTGTGACTCCTAAAAGAGTTTTAAGCCATGTAGCATAGAGTACGTGGACAACATGCTTTATATATTTTAGTGGTGGAGTGCTCGTTCAAGATGTCCGCCATGTTGCTCGATAGTCTAAACGCCTATTGCCTAAGAAGTTGTCGTTTACATCTTGTTCTTAGGACTTCTTTCCATATTTACTAGACCTCTTACACTGCTGGTACTTTAACGGAAGTTATGTGCTGAAGCAAATCATCTAGTTTTTTTGAAAATTCTTGTGCCAAAAAAGCTTCCTTCTTTCTGTCTTTCTCTCTCTCTCTTTCCTTCCTTCCTTTCTTCCTTCCTTTCTTTTTCTCTCTCTCTTTCCTTCCTTCCTTCTTTCTCTCTTGCTTTCCTTCCTTCTTTTTATCTTCTTTTTAAAATGATTATTCCCTTACTTGATTTGTTCTCTTTTATTTTCTCCAGAGCATATTTTACCTCTAACAATTTTTTACTCTGAATTTTTAGAAATGGACTTTTTCATTGTCTAGGATCTTCCAGATGGACTGGTTATCTTTAAAATCTCTACAAGCACCACGCTATTGAAAACCCAACCGTGCTCATATGGGGCCCCAGTGGTCAGGGGCATCGACCCGCCCCTTCCGTGTCCTCTGTCACTCAGCTTCAGTCTGTGGTTGGACAATGCTACAGGCTTCCCAGGGGAAGCAATGGGAGTACCACCATCTTCACACTGGTGCTTCCTCCAGCCCCTCTTGCCTCCAACCGAGGCCCCTAGACCTTGCCCAGTGGTCTTTGGCTCCAGAAAGGAATTAACTGATGACCTCAGGCAAGGCCTTTCACCTGTGTGAGATTGTTTCCTCCTCCGCAAATGGAAATAACACGTATCTCATAACCAAGATGAGAAATTGTAAAAGGTAGTATATTTGAACACCTACACACGGTTGCTGGCACATAGGATGCGCTGACATTGTTAGTTGCTTTCCCTTCTGTTTCTTTCCTCTTCTCTCCGGTTATCTGTCCATCCCCACCCCCTCACTGGCCCCATCCCAGCAGCTCTGCCGGTGGCTTCCCCACCTTAAGCAGTGCCTGGAGGGTGCACCCGCAGCAGGAGCTGCTCCACCTTTTTCTAAAGGTGCAGAGAGGAGAGACCTTCCATCCACAGCTCTGGGTATTCCTTCCCACGGGACAGTGCTCAAAAATGGGTTTCTAATCTAAGATATGTAACTACGCAAAGAACCACCACAGAATAAAGGTAACATTAATTTGTTACTATTTGTATTAAATTATTTTTTAAAAACTTAAAGGAAATAGGCTCTTATTTGAGGTTCAGTCTTTCAGGATTTATGGCAAGTCCTACACAGCAGTTGTCCCGACTTCAAAAATAAATTTTGTTCCCAAAAAACCTTTCTGCAAACCTGCCATTTAGAGTTTGTTAGGCATTTTCCCACCTGCCCCTGAAAAGGCAGGTCCAAACACACCCTGTTTAGTTGGTTCCGCCCCACTTGTCCCTGAGCGCTGTTCCTTAGAGAAAC
Source organism: Equus quagga (assembly GCF_021613505.1). Lineage (NCBI taxonomy): Eukaryota > Metazoa > Chordata > Mammalia > Perissodactyla > Equidae > Equus > Equus quagga. The sequence continues at coordinate 30,534,814 of NC_060287.1, read as the reverse complement.
AACACTCTTTTCTGCTTAGAGCCCCTCACCCTTCACATACAATCAATATGAGATTCCTCCGACTGAGGCAAGGAGACCCATCTAAGCAGCACAGTCAGCTGCAAATGTCAAGGAATTAAGCTGGCGCCAATACACCTATGCTCCCTGGCATTGCTGCCATCTCTTACCAGCAAACACACTTCTTACACTCAGTTACAACTTCACCTTGTTGCTGTAGGGGAGGAAGACATTTCCTCTACCCGCTCTGGGTCCTTCTGCTGGACAACGAATTACATTCACATGAGACAGAATAATAGGAGACAATTAAACAAAGCTTTATAGCATGTGTACACAGGAGAGGCTCAGGCAAACTGAGCAACTCAGCCAAGTGGCCAAGGCTGCGTGTTTAAGGATCTCCAGCTACAGACAAGGAGGACGTATAGGGTAGTGGTTTGGGTCTTCAAAAGGGAGGAAGGCAACTCACCTGGAAGCGGAAAAGCAAATGTTTGGTAAATAGAACTTTGATAAGAGTGGGCTTAGCAAGGATCCTCCCAGTCTACCGGGACCCAAAGTTATCAATGGTGATGGCTTGCCCTGGGGACAGGCCTTTAATTTAAATTTCTTTTAGGCAGTTAGAGGGGAAAGGGCTAATGTTCTTGCTGAGTCTGAGCCTTTATTGTCTTCAGCTGGAAATAATCCGCATACCACAGTGGCACATGTTGGGGCAGCCTGCCCTGGACCCCATCATTGCAAAGTTGGAAAAGTGGATTCTCAAAGTTAACCGAAAGGTTAAAAGACGCTTGAGGTCAAACTCTTAACAGAAAATCTAATGAAATCGCAAGATCTTTTGATGGGTTTGATGGGGGGAGAGGTTGTGCCAAATATAGAGCACCCTTCTCTCGCCTAACGTGAGCACAGAAAAGCGTGTAGGTTTCAAGACGGAATTCCGACTACTGGGGCCTCAGTAGCCAGCTGAAGTGCTGGATGAAGCAGGTGGTGGGCTTTCAGTCTCCATATCAAACTTGCTCTTAGTGGGACCTTGGTGTACTTTCAAAGTTGGAGCTCCGGTCGTCAGTGGAAGACTCATGTCCTGGGGGAAGGTGTTTTAAGTGCCTTGCCACACAGATCTCCCAACACCTCCCCTATTCTCAGAGCTAAGCCCTTTCTACACAGTTATCCATCAAGTGGAATTTGGTCTGAGATCGACCCACCAAATGCACGAGAGGCATAGGATCAGCTCTATTTCACTCTGATTATTTCCACCCACATAGCAGGCGGACCTCTGGACTATAAAAGGCAAAAGGGAGGTACATGATTCCTCCCCTTTTTTTCCTCTTATGTTCCTATTTCATTACACCAGCAATGCAGGGACAAGTAGAAAATTCCGATGAAGCCCGTGGATGCTACAGACTTCTTTGGTTGTAGGTTAAAACTTACAGAGATTTCCCCAAGCATTTTCCCTGTCAGTACCTAGGCTGAAGTTCTGAGTTTCAAAGTGGATTTGAGAGTATTCTGAATGGCTGTCTTTTTCTACACACGGATGCCTCTTAGAGCTTGGGTTCTCAATCTTTTAAGCATTCAGAATTTCTTTCTAGTGGAAATGACCTGACCTTTTCTAACTTTAAAGCATTTGTTTCGTGCCTACATAAAACCTCAAACTGCAGAAACATGTAGAACCATCATGCGGTTTGCTGGTGGAGGCGTGGGTAGAAGGCAAAGCAATACCATTTATCAGATTTTTAGTTTAAAGCCGCAGAGAACACTGAAGCGAGGGTGCTAAGTGTGATTCTCACCTCTCTCAACCCCCACCTCAGGTGAGGTCTGAGTCTCTCGCTGGTCCCCTGTGTCTCCTCCAGGTCAGATGCGCTCTGACCGTATCCTGTTCTACCCTGGGGAACATGTGATTAGTCCATAACGGCATACGTGCGCATGTGCACCCAGGAAAACACGCATGCATGTGTGTGTGTGTGCGCGTGTCTGCACGCACTGAGAAGGGAGATCGGAAAAGGAGCTGAGAAGAAAAAGCAAGGAGAGTCTGGTTCATTGTAACTGAGAAGCTACAGGACAAAGAAACCATGTTCTTTTGGGGAGTAGGGAGCATGGCGGTGCTTGTCTTATAACCAAGACCTCCTGTAGACCCAGCACTGGGCGCTAGCCAGAGCTTCCCCACTGGAGCCCTCCTCTGTCCACACCCCTGTGTCGTTAAGGGGACATGCCACCCATTCCCTACACCCCGTCCATTTACACCACATCCTGGGTACTGGGGACCCTGGAGTTCCTTCCTAGAATGGCCCAAATCCACTTCCAAGGTCTGAATGGACCTCTTCCCCAAATCTGTGGACCAAGCCACAGGTGATGCCCTTTAGGCCAAAGAGTGCTGAGGAGCAGCTGTCTCCTGGGGCTGTGGGCAGAGCTTCAACGTCTCATCAGGGGTGCCGACCTGGAGTGGACAAGGCCCCTTGGGGAGTGACCCCAGGGCGTGGGGTGCAGGCGTGCTAGGGAGAGAAGGGGTCAGTTCTCTCTCCCCTGTCACATTCCATGGAGGGGCTCCAAGGAGTTTGAGAGTCTTGGAAGGCCATGAGCCTGGCCTTCCAGGTTACCATGACTGTCTTTGTCAACTTGAGCTGCCATAGCAAAATGCCATGGACCAAGTGACTTATAAACAACAGAAATGTATTTGTCACTGTCCTGGAGGCTGGAAGTCTGAGATGAGGGTGCCAGCATGGTGGGATTCTGGTGAGGCCCTCTTCTGGATTGCAGAGGACCAACCTCTCCTTGTGTCCTCACATGGCAGAAGGAGCGAGCTAGCTCTCAGACCTCTTCTTGTAAGGGCGCTAATCCCGTTCATAACGGCTCCACCCTTATGACCTAGTCACCTCCTAAAGGCCTCACCTCCAAACACCATCACATTGGGATTAGGGCTTCAGCATATGAATGTGGTGGGATCATAAACATTCAGTCCATTGCAATGCCCATCTTTTTTTTTTCCAGATAGGAAGATAACGACATATTTTATTCAAAATTTATTATTGATGTATAACTTTTAACCATTTAGGCACCTGGTACATGGGCCTACATTTGTTCAGCCTGCTATAAACCCAAGTGCTGTAAGATTGAGCAGGTCTGGAGTTCTTCACACAGAATTTGGAGACCCGCGGTTGGGAAAAGACTTTCCACGTCCAGAAGCCATCTGCGCTGAGCCGCCTTGACATGCCCATGTCCACACCGCATAGTTGCCCAGCCTCCGCACCCAGAAAAGGGCAGCTTCCTCTGTCCTACGGAGCCCATTTCATCTTTGCATGGCTCTGAAATAGTTCCCCCTTCTCTTAAGCCAAAAATATCCCCATTTCCACCGTGGCATTATCTAGTACATTCCAGAAAGATGGCAGGTCAGGGGAGAAGTCCAAAGTGTTTCTGGATGAGCTTAGTAACCAGTCCTCCCCATCTAGCAGACAGGGTGCGGCTCCACTGAGGCGATAAGCATGGAAAGGCTTTAAACCATATCGTGCCATTCAAACAGGAGGTGGTAGCACTCTTTCTGTGGGCCCGCTTGGTGGTCTGCACGCGCACGTGCTCATATGTATGATGGTGACATGAACCTCACCCTTATGGAGCTTCAGTGAAATGCATAAAGAAGTCATTGTTGAGGAAACACGACAAAGCCCTTTGAATCGAAAGGCATGTCATCTCTCTGTGGCTGTAGCTCTTATTAAATGTAAGTTGCAAAATTTTTGGAGAGCACATAGAAGGAAGGCCATTGGATTCATCTAACGGTGCCTTTTAAAAATGACAAAAGATAGAGGTGTCGGTCAGGAGGAGGTTCTAGTGCTATTTAATGGTACCCTTTCTTGTGTCGGCAGTGTTTCTAATCTCTTGTAGTGTGTGACACATGTATGCTCATCTCAGCGATCTTCCCCCAGTTATGGCTGTCTGATTGTACAATATGGCCGTTTCCCAGCTGCTGAACCCTCGCCATCCCAATTACCATGTCAATGGAGCAGCAGCCCAGGCTTGGGGGTGGGGGTGGGCTAAGAGACGCTGGTGCTAAGCCGCGAGTTGGAGCAGGCGGCCCTGTGTGGACCATGCCAGCCTCTGAGAGCCTGGCAGCTGTGTCAAGTTTTCAATCAGAGCTTCTCCAACAATCTGTGAGGATGACCTGCTTTGTTTCAATTTCCAATCTCTTGCCAACTAATAAATACGGTATAATAGAAATAAATTACTAGAAGAATGAAGTAGAACAGAAAGACGTAAAAAACAGAAGCATTAACTTTTTATGATTAGATGCAACAGACATGAAATTTTTCTGATAAATTGCTTTAAAAGTTTCTAAATGCTTACTCCCGGTTTCCGTTCTTACCTCACTACAGACTGGCCTCTGTCCACAGACCACACTTGCGTAGCACTCTCCTAAAGGACAAGTAGAGGTCAAAGCCGGAATTTGAAATGATAAGTATGTATATTTATAATTATGACGTTTTCATAAACTTTTCAGGGGAAAAAAAAGAAAATCAATGCACACCATATTCGATTTGCATTACTTTTAATTTATTTTTAAACCTTTTCTGGTGAACAAGGACACGTTTTACATCATTGTAATCCCTAACTGTGTTTATATTCTGCCTTTTTTGACTGCCCTTTTCTCACACCTACATCCCCAGAGCCGCTGCCTGGGTCCTGATCCTCTTCACCTGCCACCTGGGCGCTGTCCTGGCTTCCACGCTGTTCTCCCCTCTCCCCTCTGCTCTCTGTTCAGGTCAAGCCCCGAGAGGTGCTCAGCGTGGTCTTCCCGAGTCACAGACCTAGTCTCATTCCTTCCAATGGTCTCTCAGTTCTTACAGGACGGTGTCTGCGTTCCTCCACAGTCTGATCTGGCCCCTGATTGCCTCTCTGGCTTCATTTCTCATTTATTTCTTGTGCTATAATCCTTCCACCCTACCCCAACCCAGCCACACTGAACTCCTTGCAGGCCTGGAAGATCCCTGCCTTTTCATGCCTCCCTGCCCGTGGCAGTGATAAACCACGAGTGCCCAGCACTCAGTCAATGCTAGCTGTTTGTCCTTACGGAGAATTCCCCGTTCTGCTGCATTTCCCGGGATATTTTTCTATCATAAACAGCACTGGCTTAAGCATCTTTATCCAATCTATTTTTTAATACAAGAATTAATTCCCCCAAATGGAATTAGAGAGTCCAAGATTATGGACCCTATGTAAACATTGTTGCATGTTGCCAATTTGTTTTCCAGAGAGGATGAGCCACTTTTCAGCATCAACATCAAGAAATCATGAATTTTAACTCAGAAATATTGTGCCAATATTGGCCCCAATTAAGTTTTGCACTAGAGTATATGATGTCTTCTTCAGTTTGTAATAGCTAATGTCACCCTATTGGTTTTCTGCTTTGGATGTTAGTTCTGCAAAGGCAAGGGCCTTATCTTCCAATGTTCTTTCACCCTGAAAACAATGGACACATAATCAATACATGATGGCAATGATGTTGATGACGCCAAGTCTTCTGCTGAGGTGAGAAGAAGTTAAGATAAAAGGTTCGTTGATGGAAAATGTCTTCCCTATGTGTCCAGCAAAGGTGGAAATGAAGAGTATCAAAAATAGCCAGCTCAGTACATAAGATATGCCTGGACGTGGTGGCGGCAGAAGGTTGACATGGATGCGCCGTCAACATGGTTTTATTTGGGGTGAGAATATCCTAACACTTGCACTTATTGCAGGATTGTTGGCACTGTGAGCACGTCACATGTACACTGAATCCTCACGACAACTGTACGAGCTAGGACCAGAGTGCTGTTAGCCCTTTTTATGGATGAGAAAGCTAAAGCCCAGAGACATTAAATAACTTGCCCAAGGTGGCAAGTACTCAGCACGGGACAATGAAGCCAGGATTCGATCCTGGGTGGCCCAGAGCCCCAACATCAGCCTGGGACAATGCTGTGTTTAACCTCTGCATTTACCCGACCTGATGTGTAAGTTCTCTCTGTGGCAGTTATCATTATGTGTATTGTTGTTGTTAGTATTACACAAAAGTTGCAAGTTCAATTCAAGTAAATTTTTTTCTGAGACTTTTGAAAGTCGTTGCCAACCTGATGCTGCAGCATCCCTGAATACAGTAGAATATCTCCTTAAGACAAAGCCATGCTTCTAGGTCATCATAATAAAACTGTCAGGGTCCGTACTTAACACTGACACAGTACTGCCACCCAGCCCTGAGACTCCGTGTAAACTTCCCCGTTTGACCCAGTCATGTCCTTTGTAGCAACAGGATCCAGTTGCACATTGTCAATAGCTGCCTCATCTCTTGAGTCTCCTTCAGCCTAGAACAGCTCCTGTCTTTCCTGGGCTTCATGACCTGGACGCTTTTGGAGGGTACAGGCCCGTCATTTTCTGGAATGCTCTCAGTCTGGGTTGGTCTGACGTTTCCTTGCGACTAGATTCAGGGCATGCATCTGGTTTTTTTTTTTCAATTGTGGCAAAATACATATAACAGAAAACTTACCATCTTAACCATTTTTAAATGAGCGGTTCAGTAGTGTTAAGTATATTCACGTTGTTGTGCAAAAGTGTTCTTTCGTATGCGTCCTAGGCGTCTCAGGTAGGTAAGAGCCCCCTGGGAGGACGAAGGCTCTGCTGGCATTGCCACCACTCCCTCCAGTTCTCCCACTGCTGTCATCCCAAGGCCGTTTGCAAGTGCTTCCCCAGGGCATTTGTCACATGGCTTTCTTCACTTGCTGCCCTTTCTTCTGGCTCTGCTGGAAAATACACTTTCTTGGGAATGCCTGGCACGTAGTAGTTATCCAATCAGTGATGACCAAGTGGAACAGAATATACATGGGAAATTATCAAAGGTAGCGTGATTTGATTTTCCGGGAGCATAAGAAGGTCCCCCAACTGATGTCACTGCAGAGTGAATCAGTGCTCCATAAAGTCTTTTATTGATTTTTAGCCAAAATGTGACCTTAGGAGATGACCCATGAGGGAAATGGAGCGAGATGATTGTTTTATGTGCCTTCATAATGAAATTCACAGAGCGTGTGGCCAGATGTTCTTAAAGTGCTTGTTCTGCATGACCTCACAGAAACTATGAGACCGGTCTGGGAGTGCCCGACTCAGTCAACGCAGTCACATTTAAGAAACTGTAATGGAGTGCTGCACTAGAGTACTGGAGTGATAAACAATCTGGAATTTTCTGGGTAGATCCCTGAATTGGAAAAGATGGGATCTTGAGCCTTTTAAGGAGCCAAATTCCTGAATCCTATGTACCTGTGGAAAACGCAGTCGGGCAGGAGCTGATGCTGTGAGCACAGAACTGTGGCGGCCCCCTGACAGGGGCCAATATTGACAGAATATTTCTGAGGGAAAATTCAGGTTTTATTGGCATTGACACTGTGTATTAACTTCTCTTCTTTTCGTAAACAGATTACTTAGGTAACTAACTTTTGTGTAAAATAATCCAGGAAGAGGTAAACGTTTTCCAGAAATTGCTAGTTGTTGCAATTCTGCCTTCAGGTTTTTGAACGAGCCAGGTAAAACTAGCACAATATTTTTAACTCTTGGAGGAAAATAAGACTATTCAGATGTATTTTTGTTTACCTACAGATCCTTAGACTAGTATTTAAAATCCATAGGATATGCAGGCAGATCGCTATTTCTGACATCAGAAATAATCCAACCATGGCTTACAAATATAGTTCGGGGTTTATTTTTCTTTGTACTAAAAATAAAAGTTTTAAAGTAACCACTTGCCAAAAAGAGTTTCCTGGTGCTTGAGTAAATGGCATAGATTGGGAACTTTTATCCTGTGTTTATACCGATTATGATTTCAACATATGTTTGTTTGTAACTATAGTCAGAGCGGCTTTGCTACACGTCGCTCTTTTTCCTTTCTTTATTTCACTGCTAATTCTTCCTTTAGCTTTCCCCACACTCTGTTTGTGCTTCCTAGCTGATGTATCATTCTTCTGATGTCTTTGTGAAATCACGTCGATATTTCCAATTTTTAACACATTATTTTCTTTTTGTTGTCACTCCAACCAAATTTTCTTCTGGCACATTTCAAAGTGTTATATTCAGTATTAAAATTATTAAAGAATTGCAAAATAGTTTCCATTATAAAACCCCATTTTCATCGTTAGAAACTTCACAACAATCCTCCTTTTGTTAAGATGTTTTCCAGTCGATGGCTGTCCCACAAAAATCAATGACCTTGAGATGAATATCAATGTGGATATTCATTGTTTGCTTCTCTTCTTTTTCCTCAATTTTTATTCTTATTCTCTATTACCTGTTTGTAAAAGATGGAGAAACAATAAAGAAAGACCCTGCTTTTAAATTCTTACAGAAGTCTAGGTTGGTATCCTTATGTGGAGCAGTTCACTGAGGGAGCCTTCTTGCAGAAACTTCCAGTGTGGGAGTCTTCCTTACTAGCACCTTCATGTGCTGCCTGCCTCTGTGCCAGTAGGTGCCTTTCATCAGCTACACCTCCAGACTAAAGCGTGCTTGTTCGAGTCATAAATCCTGCAACTTCTATAAGCTTAAGCAGGTTCTGGGTTTGTCTTAGGGCTCTAGAAAATGCCTAGAACCTAACTTCCTGTATTAGAAGATAAATTTGGGGGAAAGATTTTTTTTTAGTTATCTTAACCCCTTCTCAGTTCAGAGCCTGAGCCCTGAATGAGCTCTCCAATGATCCCTTTGAATAGTGTTTACTGACTCACCACCCACAGGGGCGCCCACATTTCCTTGGCGTTTGGTGATTGCGACATCACAGACCCGCGCTCGTGTGGTTTGGACCCACACATCATGCAGCAGAAGGCAGTGGTAAACCACTACTGTATTTTCCCTTTTTGTTTTTCTTTTGAAATATGAGATAGTGGTGGAAGATGAGGTGGCCCAGGTTGGAAGGCATTCACTTCCTTAGGAAGAACAATGAATAAGCACGAATAGCACTGTTGCTGATGATGCAGCCAGTCTCAAGCCCAAAGGACGTCTAGCAGCTGAAGCGCACGAAGGTGAAAGCAAGGTCCGACGCTGTACCACACACACGGTTGGAACAAGGACCCTGAGAAGCATGAACCAAAGTAAACTGGAAACGGTACAGCAGGAAAGGGAATATTTAAATATCACAGTGCTTGGTGTTGCGAATGCAAATGGACTGGAATGGGACATGTTCAGTGAGACAACTACACAGTGTTCTGCTCTGGAAATGACAAACGCAAAAGAAACAGAGTGGCTCTAATACTGAGGCAGGAGGGAACACAGGCAATTAGCGGCTCTAATGCAGGGTCAGACCAAATAATATATCCATCAGACTTCAGGGAAAACCTTCTAACATAACCATCATCCACGTCTGTGCTCCAACTACGGAAGCTGAGGAAGATGAAAGTTTTTATGCAAGTATCCAAGAAGAAATTGATCATACACCCAAACAAGGTACCCTGATGCTTATAGGTGACTGAATGCATAGGTAGGAAAGAAAGCAGAATCAAACATCGGTGGAAAATTTGGACAAGGGGTCAGAAACAAAGCAGGAGACCGGCTTGTGTATTTCTGCGAAGCCAACTCCCTGTCCATCGCAAATACATGGTTGGAGCAACAGAACAGACAACTGTCTGCACGGACATCACCAGATGGCTGATATAGAAATCAAACAGGCAGGAGATGGAGAAGCTGTATTCTCTCTGCCAGAACAAGACCAGGAGCAAATTGTGGTACTGGCCCTGAACTGTTAATATCAAATATCAGAGCAAAGCTGGAGAAGAGCACAAAAAGAATCGCGGCGCCAAAGCATAACATAAACCACATTCCCGATGAATTTAAAGTCCACGGAAAAACCAGATTTGCATGGGTAAACTTAATGGACCAAGAACCAGAGGAACTAGGCACTGAAATCAGAAATATTATTAAGGAAGAATGCGAAAAGACAACGCCTGAGTAAAAAGAAAGCAAAAATTGAGATGAATGACAGAAGAAACTCTAAAAATCATACAGGAGAGGTGAAAAGCAAAAGTAAAAAGTGACAAAAGCAGCATTAGAATCCTGAATGCAGTTTTTCAGGCTGTCACACACAGATAAAGAGAACCACCACGATGGCCAATGCAAAAAGATAGAAGAGAACAACGAAAAAGGAAGAACAAGAGGTCTCTTCCAGAACATTCAAGAAATCAAAGGGAAATGGCAACCTAGATTAGGGATGCTGAACAGCCAACAGGGAAGCTCACTCTCAGGTCAAGAGAAATTAGAGAGAAGGTGGAACAGTCTACTGATGGTCTATACAGAAGAGACAAAAGGATGACAGATGCCTTTACAGAAGATTCCACTGATGAAGAACTAGGAATTCTAGAAAGCGAAATGAAAGTTGTGCTGAAAGTACTGGGAAGAAATGTCACCGGGGTGGATGGGACATTGATAGAATTATTTCAAGCTACAGAGGCTGAATCTGTCAAAATCCTAACAAGAATAAGCCAATAAATCTGGAAAACAAAACAATGACCTACAGCCTGGAAACACTCCACATACATCCCAATCCCCAAGAAAGGAGATGCCAAGGATTGCCGTAACTATGGGACCATTTCCCGTGCAAGTAAAATGAGGCTCAAGGTGCTGCCACGAAGGCCTTGACCTTATATGGAACAAGAAATGCCTGATGTCCAAGCTGGGTTTTGAAAAGGGAGAGGCACATGAGATCTAATTGTGATTATTCATTGGCTGCTGGAGTGCCCAGAGAATTTCAGAAGAAGGTTGGTCTCTGTTTTACAGACGACAGTAAAGCCTTTGACTGCGTGGATCATGAAAAGCTATGGGCTGCTCTGAAAGAAATGAGCATGCTCAGTACTTGATTGTCCTGATGCGTAATTTGATGGTGGACAAGGAGCCACTGTCAGGACAGAATAGGGACAGACAGAATGATTTGCTTTACGCAAAAGTGTCAGACAGGGGTGCATTTTCTCTCCCTGTTTAATATGTACACAGAACATATCGTATGAAAAACTGGGCTAGACTCAGAGGAAGGAGGAGTGAAAATTGGTGGAAGAAATATCAACAATCTAAGGTATGCAGATGACACCATCTCTCCGGCAGAAAGCAGCAATGTCTTGAAATGACTTCTGACAAAAGTAAAATAAGAAAGTGCCCAAGCAGGACTACATTTGAACATCAAGAAGACAAAAATCATGACTATAGAAGAGCTACACAACTTTAACGTGGACCAAGAAGACATTGAAATGGTTGAAGATTTTGTTTACCTTGGTTCAGTCAATTTAAAGGGAGACTGCAGCCAAGAAATCAAGAGAAGACAGAGACTCACGAGGGCAGCAATGAAAGAATTAGGAAAGGCCATCAGGTGTAAGGAAGTGTCCTTAGAGACCAAGGCCAAGATTATCCACACCCTCATACTCCCAATTACTACATACAGGTGTGAAAACTGAGCAGTGAAGAAGGCTGGTAGGAAAAAAATTGATTTATTTGAAATATGGTATGAGAGGAGAGCTCTACCCTGGTCTTCCCGAAAGCTGAACAAGTGGGTCCTAGAGCAATTTAAGCCTGAACTATTGCTGGATGCAAAAATGATAAACTGGGAAAGAATAAACAAATGGGACTTCAACAGACTAAAGAGCTTCTTCAAGGCAAGGGAAAACAGGATTGAAACAAAAAAACAGCCCATTAATTGGGAAAAAATATTCACAAGTTATTTATCCGACAAAGGGTTAATCTCCATAATATACAAAGAACTCACACAACTCAACAATAAAAAATCAAACAACCCAATTACAAAATGGGCAGAGGACATGAACAGACATTTCTCCAAAGAAGATATACGGATGGCCAATAGACACATGAAAAGATGCTCATCATCACTAATCATCAGGGAAATGCAAATCAAAACTACACTAAGATATCACCTTACACCGGTTAGAATGGCAAAAATACCCAAAACCAAGAGTGACAAATGTTGGAGAGTCTGTGGAGAAAAGGGAACCCTCATACACTGTTGGTGGGAATGCAAACTGGTGCAGCCACTATGGAAAACAGTATGGAGATTCCTCAAAAAGTTAAGACTAGAAATACCTTATGACCCAGCCATCCCACTACTGGGTATCTATCCTAAGAACCTGAAACCAGCAATCCCAAAAGTTCCATGCACCCCTATGTTCATCGCAGCATTATTCACAATAGCCAAGTCATGGAACCAACCTAAGTGCCCAGTAACTGATGATTGGATAAAGAAGATGTGGTATATATATACAATGGAATACTACTCAGCCATAAAAAAGGACAAAGTCATCCCATTCACACCAACATGGATAGACCTTGAGGGTATTATGTTGAGTGAAATAAGCCAGACAGAGAAAGACGAACTCTGTATGACTCCACTCATAGGTGGAAGTTAACATATAGACAAGGAGAACTGATCGGTGGTTGCCAGGGGAAGCGGGGGGGAGGGCACTAGGGGTGAAGTGGTGTACCTACAACATGACTAATAATGATGTACAACTGTAATTTCACAAGGATGTTAACTGTCATAACCTTAATAAAAAAAATTACTCCTTGAAAAAAAAAATGATAAACTGAGGCTGTCCTACTTTGGGCACATCAAGAGAAGGCAGGATTCCTTGGAAAAGGCAGTGAGGCTGGGAAAAGTAGAAGGCAGCAGGAGAAGAGGAAGACCGAATATAAGATGGATTGACTCCATGTAGGAAGCCATAGGCAGGAGTCTACAGGAGCTGAGCAGGGCTGTTGAGGACAAGACATTGCTGACATCACTCATTCATTGGGTCACCAGGAATTGGAGCTGACTTGACGGCATATAACAACAACTGAGTCACCACGGAAATCTGAGGATGTCCTCTACCTCAACTGTGCCTTTTTTGGTTCTATCTTAAGTGTTTACAGCAAGGCGTGTTTGGGTACAGCCATCCTGGGTGACAGTCAGAGGCATGACTGTGCATGTTGATGTTGTCAGTTATGAGCTGTATGACCTTGGGCAAGAAATCTAAGCTCACCGAGCCTCATTTCTGCAAAGGTGGGGTTAAGAATGCCTTCCCTATGTCCTCTCAAGGGTTTAGGGCAACTTAAATGAGTTAATACATGTGAAAAGACCTTGTAAACTGCAAAGTGTAAGTTGAATGTAACTTAGAATTATCATCACTCAGAGCCTGCATAATAAACTGGAAAATGTGAGCTACACTCTCAGAAGAACATCAGGGCCTTTGTGGGATCCAGTGCTGGATATTTTGACTGACCGAATCCACTGGAACAAGGGGATATTCAGAGCATGGCATTTAAAGCATTAGGCTGATTAGAGTATTACCAGGAGGACATTGGTGCACCTTACAAACGAATTCTCCATCCTCTCCCTTGCCCAGGAAAGTTATGGAAACGCCTGTGTAATAGGATTCATCACGGAGCTCTCCGTTAACTTGCACTTGTCTGAACTCATTCATGAGCATGTCAGCCATGATCCAGAAAAAACAGAGTCTGATGAGAGTTCTTACAGAAAGAATCCTGTGCTGTAAATCAAACAGATTGTATTAAACTTCCTGACACTACTTAATTGTCAGGCTAGTTTTCTTTTCTTCTTTTTTCCCCTAACCCTGGCCTTATTCCGAATTTTCCACTGATTCCTGGCATAAGCAGGCTACATTTATCCGTCTTTGCGTTCTCACAGTTTCCAGTGACTCCAATGGGAATTTCATGCAGCTAGGATGACAGCAATTTATGATCTTTTTTTACTATTATGATGATTACTTGGAAGCCTATTTTTAGTATTCAGGTGAAACGTTTTTATAGTGCTCCATTAGCGTAGATATTAATACACTCGAGTATTAATAACTCTGCCTGCTTTCCCACACTTCGTTCCGTTATATGAGCTGAATTATGTTATACATATTATGATCTTTCCCGTCCCTGCTGTCATGCTTTTGGATTCCCTGGACTGAGAGCAGTGGAGCTGAAGGAGCCCTTACCACTGATTTTGCAACAGATGAGACTGAGACCCAGGGAGGTGAAATATTCTGCCCAGTGCAACACAAGTTGTTTGTTTGTTTGTTTTTTCCTCTCCCCAAAGCCCGAGTACCTAGTTGTATATCTTGGTTGTAAGTCATTCTAATTCCTCTATGTGGGTTGCCGCCTCAGCTTGACTTGGTGAGCAGTGCTAGGTCCTAGGTCCGTGCCCAAGATCCTAACCTGCGAACCCCAGGCCACCTAAGCGGCAGTGCACGAACTTAACCACTCGGCCGAAGGGCCGGCCCCAAGCAACACAACTTGTTTTTGCCCAATCTTGGGCTAGAAACCAAAACTGACTCCCGGACCGGCATCCTCTCCACCAGAGTCGAACTCGGCTATTCAAAATCCTTAGATAGCCAGGTTTTCTGAAGAGAAGTGTCTACAGTATTTTGATCGTTAGAAGTTTAATGTTTAACCATTTGGGGTTTGATGTCTAAAATGGACAGTCCAACCCTGCCTTCTTAAATAGGGATGAAAGGGGTTTTTTCTTGATAATTTCCTTTCTTGATAATTCTTGATGATGCCTTTTCTAGATCATTCCAGGTTATCAATCACCCTGAGCCTCAGTCACTGTGTTTTGCTATTGGTGGAGATGGTGTGGTGTATAAGATGGAAAAACAGGGCCTGAGCTCTCTTAGAAAAGGTCACGGGCCTTTAAGACATTTTGATCTTTGTCTTCCTCGAACATATTTCTTTGTTAGTTTGTCAGTGCAGGACGCCTGTGCGAGGTAACATCTTCCATAGAGTGGCCAAATGTCTCTGGAACTGTCAGCAGCATTGAAAGCATTATGCTTTTTCCATTGGTAGTACATGGGGCCACAGGCACCTCCTTGACAGCTTGAACTTGTCATCGTAGTTTGCCACCGGGTGTGATGGATCATTCTTCACTATTGTAAGAATTTGTGTTAGGCTGGGTACAATTTCATCATCACTTTGCTTCAGATTCTGAGGCCAAGTCAAACATCCAAGAGAATTAGGCATGACATGTGGTCTTAGTTCTTCATGTGCAGAAAAAAGTATAGTGCATATCTCATAGAGTAGTTTGAGGATGAAAAGAGAATGTTTGCTGCATACCTGCCTCAGTACCTGGCAGAGAGTAAGCTGTCAATTTATGATAGCTGCTGTTGCCCATTATCTTCATCAGCATCCGTATCACCATTTGCTACTAAATCTGTTAATGTCATCTTCTGTGAAAATTGGACACCACTTTTCTCATTTTTTAAGTACATTAAATGTGAAAGTTGTCTTAGTGTTTATTTTTTAAAATTATCTGGAAATTTAAAAACCCACCACCGGATACTTGCTAATATGCATCTTAGTGTGTCATTCAGTTTAGCATCTTCGCCAGGCTTGGAAAAGGTACATTGTAATGGTTAAAGCTGTGTGCTGGGATGTCCAAGTTGGGTTGGGTTCCATTTCTGGCCTTCCCCTTGAGTTACTCCCTGACTTGAGCAATCACATTGGTCATTTCATAGATGAAATAACATACCAATTGCCACCTCCATGCCTCCTTGGATTGTTGTGGGAGTTGGGCGTTAGTCCTTCTGAAATGGGTGGAATGAGCCGTGCAAGCATGAGGTGGCTGAGTGGCGGATCTGGTCGAAGGGGCGTTACCTTTACAGATACTGTAATGGCTCCCGTGTGGTCTTCCCAGCTGTGAATATTTCATCAACAGTGCGGTATGGGCACCCTTCTCTCCATGGCCCTTAGACCTCTAGGTCATGTGACTGATAGAGGTCTGTTACACAGTAAGAAAGAAAAGCTACATAGTACTTGGTCTTCACCTGAAACGTGGGCTGAGACGTTTCTCTGCTGATATTGTCCAGCAATTTGAAAATTGTTCTAAATACTTTCCCTACTATCTGTATTACCATGATTGTAAAAATAATCTCAATATTTTCCCTACTGACTGTATTGTCATAGTTGCAAAAATAACTCATGTCCAAGAGAGTTCTGTTGTATACTTTTACTGTCAGAGTAGGAAATTTTTCATCAGAGACCTGGCTTTCTTGAAAAATTGTTAAAACTCAAATTATAGATTTTCAACTTGTGCGAATTATACATTTTATTATGAAAGCCATCTTAGACCATATATGTCGATTTAGAATTAGTATGGGTAGTGCTGACCTTATTTTAAATCCTTTATCAACTCTTCACTACTTTTGTTTTTGCCTTTTAACTTTTTGTAAATACTTTATTATGGAGGTTTGTAAACGCGTACAGAAGCAGAGAGGGCAGTCTAATGAACCCCAAGTACTCAGCACCCAGCTTCAACAGTGACCAACACATGGAACTCCCCCCCCATCCTCATACCATGGGGTAATTTTAAACATACCCCCAGGCATCATATTATTTCAACTGTATGCATCTCTAAGAGATAAGGATTTTTTTTTCTTAAAAAAAAGATAAAAGTCCTTTCTCAATATCAAATTCCCATTCTGTGTTCAAATTTCCTCAGTTGCCTCATGAAGCTATTTTTGTAATTAGCGTGTCTGAAGCAGAATCCATCAAATGCGCCCGGTGAATTTGGTTATATATCTCTTCTGTCTCTTAATATCTGGGTTCCCCATCCATAGTCGTTTGCGTTTGAAGACACTGGATCCTTTGTCTGATAGAAGATCCCACAATCTGGAGGCAGTGATTGCATCCCTTTAGCATCCTTTAGCACATCCTTTCCTCCTTCTGTTTACTGTAATCTCATAAGTCTGGGAGACTGGTCAAAATCAGAGTGTTTTGTTCATTTTGGTTTTGTTTATCTGAGATGTCGTGTTACTGACTGCTGTTGCACCTCGAGAGGCACACAATGACTGGTTGTCTCTCCTTTGGTGTGTCAGACGGATCCATCCCAGGATCACAGTGTGATCAGTCTGATCCAGCTTATAAAATTCCCTATTAACTTTTCCGCTGATGGTTTCAGCAGCCATTGCTGACCCTTGCCTCCAGACCCTTCATTTCACTAGAGTTTCAGCACTTGAAACCTAACTTTCAGCACCCAATGCATGATTCATTTTGAAAGATTTTCCAAAAATATTCCTCAGTGGGTATTAGAAACACTGAGTGATTCTAATAAAATAGATTTTTTTTGGTAAAAGCAATTCAAAATGTTTTCACATTTTTATATAGAAACATGCTTTTCAAGAAGCTAATTAGAAAAACAATAACAATTCTGTCTCAAAGAAAGAAGGTATGAGAAATAATTAGTAAAAGGTTGACTTGTGTACTCTCTTCCCATAAGCTCCAACTAAAGATTTGAAATGTGCATTGTTTCCAAGAGTTTGTTTATTTTATGTTTGGGTTTTTTTTTGGGGGGTGGGGAGAAGATTAGCCCTGAGCTAACTACTGCCAATCGTCCTCTTTTTGCTGAGGAAGACTGCCCCTGAGCTAACATCCATGCCCATCTTCCTCTACTTTATATGTGGGACACCTACCACAGCATGGCTTTTGCCAAGAGGTGCCATGTCTGCACCCGGGATCCGAACTGGTGAACCCTGGGCTGCTGAGAAGCGGAACATGCAAACTTAACCGCTGCGCCACCGGGCCGGCCCCTATGTTTGTTTTTATTTAGGGAATAGAGAACACAGTAATTTTAAAGCATTTGTCTCCCTTAAAACACAGGCAAATCTAGGCAATTTAAAATACTTGATGTTCCTTTTGCTAATAATGTAAAAAAGAAAAATCAGTGATTAAATATTGAAATGACCCTTTAAATAAAGCCTAACGGTGTGCAACCTTATAGAGCAGGAACACCTGTGCTGCTTCTAATTCCCTTTGCGCCTCATCCTGCTTCTAGACTTCAGATCTCTCTTTGGTCTGGAAGGATTTCTGCTTTATGGCTTCTTTGTTGCATTACCAGGAGATCTGATTCTGGAACTGACGTCGGTAAGTTTTGGTCATGAGCCCCGCACTGTGCTACAGGCCCATCTACTAGAGTATATGATGTCCCAGAGAACCCAGAAACGGTGGTCTATCTTATAAATTAATGGCCAAAAGTTTATTTGGGACATAGGGTTAAGAATTTAAAATTGTACCTAGGTTTCTGGGTTTTATATATCGTTTCAATTTTTATATGGCATAGCCTTCATCAGAATCATTTCAGGAAATGAGAAAAGTAGGATAGGGTTATGAGTCAGCCATGGAAAACTGCAGCATGGAATGAATTAGTCAGAAGAAGGGTTTCGGTGGCCAGCGTGAGCTGTGTGCTATCAGGAAGTGGCGTGACTTTCCATGATTTTACATACTGTAAATCATGTGGCCTAATGCTCCAGACACCTGGAGTTTCTTCTTTTCTTTTTTAATCATAAGTTTTGAAATAAAATTGAGAGGTACTATGGAGCAAAAGCGCCACAGCCCTCTCAGTAGTCGGCAATCCCTACTGTCAGCTCCAATGGATCTCCCCCACTCCTCCCACTCCATCCCGGATAGGGGCACTCACACGAAAGACCCTGGAGCTGCCAGATCAAGTCCGATCAACGACTGGCCTTGACAGTCTCTGCTACAAAGGGCGGCATCTGGCTCTTTCTTTGATTTCTAACACTTTTTGTCATACCCCTGGTCTTGCTGCTTATAAAACCAGGCCATTTCTGGTCCGCAGGAGAGTTGCTTCTCCCTGTGTTATGCTGTGTTTTAGAAAGGGACTCTGAAATGCAGATTCAGGCCGTGTGTTCCTATCTTCCATCAGCCTGTTAAAGAGAAAAGAAAAACTTGTGGAAATGGGTGGATTAAGAGTTTTAGTCGTGTGATGTCTGTAAAATGAAATCTCTAGAGGAAAATGCCGGAAATATATAGACAACCACTAAAACTGGAGAGAAATACGTTTGTTGTATTATTGGCAATGCAAGTCAATTAAAATATAATCAAGTAATCAAGTCACCTCTTCTCTGTCTGTTATGCTTGATAGGTACATACAACATTTAAGAATTATGGCTTGGGAGATATATATGTATGTGTATATAATTATTTATATACGTATATATGATAATGTAGTCATTTATTTATATATAAAAAATATATACATATTTTTAACCAGCATATCTAATGGAATAATTCACATTTTTTTAACCACCGTATCTAATGGAATAATTCAGTTAAGAATGGAGCCTGCATGTGAGTACTGACATTCCCCATTGAACATCAGTGAAATTTCCAGTTGACTCTGATGCGCTTGGCAACCTGGTAAACATTTTCTCTGGAAGAATCCTGTAAACCGCGTTTGCCTGGTTTGCCATTTGTGGCAATCTGGCAGGATTCCTGTGGAGAAGTGTTGGTGCACGGTTAACCCAGGACAGTTTAATATTCTTGTCACATGGTATCGCTGAACAATCAAGGCAGCCATGCTTGGCACGTTCTGTCTCCCCTCTGCCTTAGACCAGTGCTTCTCAAACCTTACCTTGTGCCGTCGACTGAATATCCAGGTCCCCTGAAATTCGTATGTTGAAATCCTAATGCCCAACATGCTGGTGTTAGGAAGTGGGGCCTTTGAGGGGTGATGAGGTCATGAAGGTGGAGCCCTCATGAGTGGGATTAGTGCCCTCATAAAAGAGACCCCACAGAGCTCCCTAGCCCCTTCTGCCATGTGAGGACACAGTGAGAAGATGGCACTCTATGAACCAGGAAGCAGACCCTCACCAGACACCAAATCTGCCGGTGCCTTGATGTTGGAATCTAGCCTCTAGAACTGTGAGAAAGAAACATCTATTGTTTATAAGTGGCCCAGTCTACGGTAGTCTGTTACAGCAGCCAAACAGACTAGGACAGTGTGCATAGGCATCACCTGGGCATCTTGTTCAAATGCAGACTCTGCTTCAGTAGATCTCAGGTGGGGCCTGGTGCTCTGCATTTCTCACAAGCTCACAGGTGATGCCTGTGCTGCTGGCTCAGGGCCACCCTGTGCGTATCCAGGCCAGAGCTAGATAAAGGAACTATGTCTGCAGAGTTAGCAAGATGCCAAACCCTAAAAGGTGTCGCTGCCTGATACAGAGCCCTTCTTTGTTCACAACCTCAAGTCTCTTTACATCATGTTAACCCTCCCCCACCCAGCAGGACTGGGAAACACCCCAGGATGGAGGGACCCTCATAGCAGCATAGCGTGAGTCCCCTGCCTCCCTTCCCACCCAGCATCTCAAACCGCACTGCGTGCAGCACATGACCGTCTGCCCCAAACTCTGCCAAAGCCTCATAAAGGTCTGGCGGTTCCTTCCCTTTCTCCATTGACCGGCCCCTTTCTAGTATGAAGACGATTTCTAGAACTGCTGGCCATCTAAGTCTTCTCGTGGGACCCATGGGCCCTACTCTTAAGTAGTAATTCTAAGATTTTTTTCCACAGCCCACTTGTCTTCATCCTCCGACATACAGAGAAAGGGCTCAGAAAGTGCAGAAAGGCAAGAAGGGATTTCAACGTGAGTGACCAAGGAGTCATTGCAAGAAGTTCTATGAATAAAGGTTGAAGAGGTTTAAGAATTCTTTAAGGCTGATTTAAAGAAAGAATGTTCACCAGGAGTGGATCCCAGCCTAGAAACTTCAGCAGTTCCTGTATTTCAGAACCACTCATTGTCAGAACGTGGGTTTTAGACTAGCTGAAGAATTATTAAGCTAAAGTGACAGAGCCACTTTCTGCCACCTCCTTTCCCTTGATTTCCCTGATGGAAATAGGTTAAATCTTTAGTTGGTTATTTTATTACCATGGAATTTTCAAGTAAACCAGCAAATCAGCATCATTATTTTAAGATCCTAGGAAATGTGATTCAGGATTTGTCATTATTTTTTCCAAGGAAGAAACCATTATAGATATTTTCTACAAGGATAAATTTCTGTGACTTTTCCATTAGAAGCCAGCCAGCAGACCTTTCATCCCCCTAGTTTGAAAAGAAACACTGTTCAGCATGTAGGAGTAAAAATAGTTACTACTGGCGTGCATACATCCTCAATAGTTTCCCTTCGTGCAATGGGTGCCTTTGAAAGCCTTTGCGCTGTTCTTCTTGAGTCTTTGTTTAGGAAGGAAAAAAAAAGCCCATCCCAAATGATTGCCAAGAATGTGGCATTTGAGGGGTCAGTCCTGTGGCCAAGTGGTTAAGTTCGTGCACTCTGCTTCGGTGGCCCAGTGTTCGTTGGTTTGGATCCTGGGCAAGGACCTACACACCGCTCATCAAGCCATGCTGTGGTGGCATCCCACATAGAAGAACTAGAACAACCTACAACTAGGATATGCCACTATGTACTGGGGCTTTGGGGAGGAAAAAAAGGAAAAGAGGAAGATGGGCAACAGATGTTAGCTCAGGGCCAGTCTTCCTTGCACACACACACAAAAACAATGTGGCATTGAGTTTGATCATTGTCATAGACTTGCTCGTCTCACTTTAGCAACATCAGAGTTCTGTGGTTTTGCGTATCTGAGTGACTGATTTCCAGCGTGGAGTCGGATGATGGCAGAATACGAATTCCAGTGGATACGTGATAAAGCCCTGCACACTCCACTAAACCTGTGTGAAGGCAGCTGGGTGTGTGTTCCAGTGGTGGACTGGAGATGTCATTACATTCCTGTCTATCATTTCCTTCCAGAGACTTTTCCCTTGAAAACATGAAGGCAAACCAGATAGGAACTGGTGCTTCTGCAGGCCCCGTATGCCGGGATGTTTAGTAGGAGTAGCAGTTCAAGATGGGCACATTGTATGTTGTTACAGACTCTTAAATTGGAGGTGTGTTAGTTTCCTAGGGCTACTGTAACAAAATACCACCGGCTGGGGGGCTTAAATAACAGAATTAATTTTCTTGTAGTTCAAGAGGCTGGAAGTTCAAGATCAGGGTGTCAGCAGGGCTGGTTGCTTCTAAGGCCTCACTCCTTGGTTTGATGGCTGCTTTCTCGCTGTGCCCTCATACGGTCTTTCCTCTGTGTGTACACAACCCTGGTGTTCTTGTGTGTCCATATTTCCTCTTCTTATAAGGCCACACTCCTGTAGGACTAGAGCCCACCCTAACAGCCTCATTTAACTGTAATTACCTCTTTAAAGGTCACAGTCACAATTTGAAGGGTGGGGGGTTAGGACGTCAACATACGAATTTTGCGGGGACACAATTCAGCTCATAACAAAGGTCAGAGAAACCCCTTTGAATCTGCAAAACTATTTGTCAGACTCAGGTCACTTTGCATTTCTTCCATTTCTTTTCAATAACGGTCCTGTCTTCATCTTAGTAAGGAGAAGGCAGATCTGGAATATTGTTGCGGAAGTCAAAACTGCAACAACAATAACGTGATTCTCTAATTGGTATTCAGGCCACTGAAGAGGGTTTCCTCTGTAAGAATAAACTGTGGGACTGTCTGCTCCTCAAGGAACCATACGGGAGTTATTTCTTGGCCCCGGCACCTGGCTTAGTCGGTGCCTGCCCCACAGTAGATATTCAATGAATGGATGAATAAAAGAATGAATTAATTGATGACAATGGCAAACCACTTCACAGCTGCCTCCACTCAGAAGTATTTCAGAAGAGTCAACCATTGAAGCTACCAACCTCCTCCTGCTCCTCCATCATGACCTCCACCCCGTGCAGCTCTTGCGGGATGGCTGCTGTAGATGCCACAAGTGGCACTAAGCCTCGTTTTGCTTTAGGGACATAGAAAACAGGCAGTATTGTGCAGTCCTGTTTTAACCTGGACAGGAGGGGCACCAGCACCACCCTGTCTGTGAAAGAGGACTAATTTCCCAAGTTTACGTCCATCATTCGTCCTTTTGGGGTCATAGGCACCCACTGCTTGTGCTGATTCTGAGCAACCACAGCGAGTCATCTGGTAGATCCATGTTCAGGCTCAAAAGCAGATTAGAACGTCACTAAACCACAACCAGGTTAGAAAATGAGCATTGCGATGAAGAAATAAAAATAATAATTATATAAAGTCATACGCACTCCTAGAAAGTGCCTTCGTGGCAGAGTTCACCTTTCTGAATGCAGGCTGCCACAACTGTGGCTACTGGCTGGCTGACTCTCTTCTTTCGCCCGGTAACTTTGAGGCCCACTGAGAGCATAAGGCGGAACACTCCGGGACCCAAACCAAGCATGCAGGGGCACGGCGCCTTAGTCATTGGCCAGAGACGCTGGGTTTTCTTGCGTCAGATAGGATGGAGGCAGTAAAGAGCATGAGTAACCGAAGGCAGATGAAGGAGAACTTCAGACATGACTATTTGGTCATTGTCCAGCATCCGGCAACGAAATCGCATCATCTCTCTCCTGGGTGTTTGACCACAAAAAGCCAGTTTGTTGGCAGTGCAAGTTAGAAAATCTACACAAAACAAGAAGTGAGCACACAAAATCAGGGCAGAGGGAAAGCATGTGTCTCTTCGTAATTGCTTCATACTCTGTTACATCCTTTACTTGAGTTTACACTATAAACTTAGAAGAAATTAGGTTTTATTTAGGTGGCACAAAGACAGAACCTAACCTTCTTCTGCCAGCCCATTTTGCCCTAGACATTAGTAGATTTACTGACAGGTCTAGAACTTCTTAACAGCTTTTTAAATTCTCATGAATAATGTTTTTCAGTTAAAACAATATTTCTCATGATGTTAAGCGAAATATCAGTTTTATCACAATATAGTTAAAGGTGAAGATTTTTTAAATACCCTAGTGGAGTTTAAATTGTATCTCCATACAGCTGTTTAAAAAGGTACTGTGCTCAAATTTCAAAAATTGTAATGTTGCAGAAGTTTTAAATCCTGAGCATGTACTGATTTAGCCGTTTTGATGATTTTTACCCTTTTGAGAACTACACTTTTTCAGTTTAAATCTGAAAACTCAGCTTTCCCAGTTTAAGTCATTAAAAAGCTTTTGCAGAAATCAGAGAAATATCTTTTTATTGAGAACTCATTTGATTATTGATATGTTGTTGTTTTCCCAATTCTTAATCATCCAGCACGTGCCTAACCATACAAAACAAATTTCCTGTTTAGCTTTGAAAGCAAAAAGTACATTGTAATTAAAACACATCAAATGTCTTAATTCAGGGCTTCTCGAAAAGTGGTAAAGTGCAGTTGTTGAGAACATGCACTTAGAATCCATAGACTTTGGTTCAGAGTCCTCGTTTCAAAGCTGAGTGGGTGCCTTGGCTCAGGCTGTTGTAACAAATACTGTACTCTGGGCAGCTTAAACAACAGATATTTATTTCTCATGGTTCTGGAGTTGGGGAGTCAGAGCTCAAGCTGCCAGCGTGGTGTGGGTTCTGGTGAGAGCTGTCTTCCTGGCTCAAAGGTGGCCACCTTGTTGTGTCCTCACATGGCGGAGAGAGAGCGAGAGAGCCCTGGTGTCTCTTCCTCATTTGGCAAGGACACTAATCCCATCATGGGGGTCCCATCTTCATGGTCCCGTTAGTACCTTCCAAAGGCCTCAGTTGGAACACTGGAAGTTTGGGAAATTAGTCCTCTTTCACAGACAGGGCGGTGCTGGTGCCCCTCCTGTCCAGGTTAAAACAGGACTGCACAATACTGCCTGTTTTCTATGTCCCTAAAGCAAAACAAGGCTTAGTGCCACTTGTGGCATCTACAGCAGCCATCCCGCAAGAGCTGCACGGGGTGGAGGCCATGATGGAGGAGCAGGAGGAGGTTGGTAGCTTCAATGGTTGACTCTTCTGAAATACTTCTGAGTGGAGGCAGCTGTGAAGTGGTTTGCCATTGAATTTTGGGTGGGGACACAATTCAGTCCATAAACTGGGCAAGATACTTAATTTATCTCATCCTCCTGGCCTCTTCAGGACAGATTTTTACTTTTTCTTTTGGGACTATTTTTTTCCAAATTTTCTGTCGTAGGAATATTTACCTACATGGCAGGAAGCAGAGGCGGGGAGGGAGTCCTGTGGTGGACAGAGAGCAGTAGGCCTAAGTGACAAACTGGTCGCCCATGAAAAGTCTTCTTGACTCCATTGGAAGTGCCCCATTCTCTCGGCGTGCTGGGAAAGTCCCCGGGCCTGAGCCCATGCTCCTGAGACATCTGGACACTGGGGGCCTGAGCGCTTCACTGGCTTCACTGCTCCTGGGTTCTGGGGGTGGCATGGCTGCAATGTGGTGGGAGTCCTTCTGTGACTCTGAGTTCCAAGGAAAACACAACCCACAAAATCCACCTGTCTTGCCCACTGTACAGACCTTTTAGAAGAATGGATCCCAAAATAGAGGTTTGGAGAAATGTTCATTCACGTAGTCCCGTCCCTGTTATCCAGAAAGTCATACACTTATGACTAACCATTCTCTCCACCTTTTATATTTTCCAGCTAGGACACAGTAATAGGTCAAGCTACATATACCTTTCCTGTTTCCCCTTCTAATGGGAAAAACACACTATCTTTCCATATCTGAAATGGAATTGAACATTTCTTGTAAAACATCTATCTCAGGGGAAAACCCGTTGCTATTCTAAACCTGCTTCCTCCTATTCTTCAGTTCCTGGTATGGTGGACGTTGTCTGTGACCTCTGACTTCTACTTTCTGAGTTGGAGAGTTATAATAACTTGTTTGCTTATTAATATTTGAGAGTGCTGTGTTTATCTTCAAACTGCAAAGACAGTTTTGCTTTTAAGCTGCACTGATTTTTCCTTTCACCTTCAAGATTGTGGTATCTTCTTGGTATCAGCTTCTAAAATAAATAGTAGTTACACACCTGTTGAGAGTATAGTAACAGCATTATTGGGATTTTTCAAATAATTTAATGCTGAGTTATACCAGTAAATGATTTTAAGTTAAAGCCCATTTAGTTTGAAACCAAGAAAATGGTTTCTACGTTAAAAATAATAATAATAATGATAAGAAAGAAACGGCAAACAAGTACCTAGAGTCAATATTTCTATGTCATTTCCTCTTAGAGGCGAAGTTTAGTAAGTTCTCAGCCTGCTGGCCATTGTTTGGAGCAGGAGGTTGCTATCAAGCAGGGACTTTTTTTCTTTCTTTTTTTAATGGAAAAAAGTGAACTTTTGCCTAATGTGATTTGTGGCCATTTTCTGAGTCACTGCAATGTTTGTTATTCATTTTATTTCTGTAAATCACTTTCTTTTACTATCCCTCAGATGATCCAAGAGCCTTGTTGCATCTCTGAGGGATTTCTTTTTATTCAAGACGGACTGAAATCTTTCAACATTTCTACATGTGTGTTTCAATGGACCGGTTGAAATGCAAACAGTATCTCCTCCGGACCCGTTTGAAACGACACGTTTCAAAGGAGCTCCATATTAAAAGACGTCATTCTTTCCTGTTGCACAAGAAATTAAATGAATGCGTTTGGCGTGCTGGGGCTATTCTTAGGATGCTTGAACAAACCTGCTTAATTTTAGATCCGAGAGTTATTATCCCCCTGGGGACCTCTGAAAATCCGTGGGAGACAGTCGGGTTGCAACCATGATGGAGGGAGAGCTGCTGGCCTTTTGGGAGGGGGGAAGGGAAACCTGCAGGGTGCAGAACAGTCTAGAATGCAAAGGACAAGTCTGCACGAGGAAGAACTGTTTTGTCTAAAATGTCATTGGTGTAACTGTTGAGAAACACAAACAAAGAGAAATCATAGGCTCATCGAATATTAAGACATAAAGGATCTTCCCATCTGGTCAGACTCCTTCGTTCTGCAGAAGAGCAAGCAGAGGGCACACATCTCTTTTTCAGCGTTTTCCTCCACCCCAGCCCCACATTGCAGAAGTTTTCATCAGAAACCACAGGGAGCCCAAGAGACACTTCCTCATTTCTAAACTGACTTTCTTAGTCATGGCTCAGATAAGCTTTCTGTGGGGGACCGCGGCTTATGTACTCCGCCAGCACAATCTTCAGTTAGAAAACTTCAAGCCGGGGTTTCGGGAGTGTGGGTCATACACATGGACAGGCCCCCACTGCCCATTGTGCAACGCTGTGATCTCCCCGGGAGAGCAGGAAGCAAACTTGAGGTGACACTGACACGAGGCATTGGAGGGGGCCTGCCTCGGTGACTTAGCGTTGCTTTTGCCTTCCGGTTCGGTTTCTCTGAGGGATCATGTCCTGCTGAGAAATATATGGGGCTGCCAAACCGGAGGCCCGTCCAGCCTGCCCCCGATGGCAGGCATGGGGCTCAGGAGAGGTGGTCCCAGCCGCCCTCCCACCACTGACACTGGGCCAGAGAATTCTGTTGAGCTTGTCAACATAAAGTCGCATATAAAAGGCCTCCATCTCTCTAGGTGCTTCCTGGCCTTCAAGGATAGATCCTGCAGCTCAGGTCCCACAGCCTGTAACAGGCGCCCCTCCCTGCACCAGGGGCACTGACTGCTCCCTTTGCTTTGACATGCCTCGCTGATCCTGCTGTTTGCTAAGACTTTAAGGATAGTTCCATGAACTCGCCTTTCACTCTGACCTGAAATGGGTGCTTCCTGAGAGCAGGGCCCTGGCTCCTTCACCTCATCTCTCTCTCAGGGACCAGCCTGGCTCCTCAGACAGGGAAGATGCTCAGAAAATGCTTGTTGAATGAATGGGGAAAGGCAGGCTAGGGGACTGAAAATCGGATTTTCCCCCACTCATTTACAAGTTTTAAAAGGTGCCAATTACCTGTTTTCTATTTTTTTCTAAATTCCTCTTTTTTAGATCAGTATTTTGGAGTTTACAGAGAGCATGATCATTAATTCATTCAGTCATTCAGTTAACAGATGGTCGCTGAGCTGTCTCCTGGGTGGCCAGCTTGGGACTAGATGTGGAAATATGGCCGGCCACAGGAAGGTCACTTTCCAGCCCTAAACCCGGGACCAGTTGCACTTGTCATATGTGCCAGCAAGGAAAAAGTGCTCTTAATGGAGGACTTAACCTCATCTGGGGGGGCCAGGGGCTACTTCTCTGAGGGGGGATATTTAAATATTCAAGAGGGAATCAACCAGGAACGGACGCAGGAAGTGCTCCTGGCAGAGAAACCAGTTTGGATAAAGACCCTGCAACCTGAGATGGGCCTGGGGAGCACAGATTAACCAGGATAGTGTGGCCAGTGCCGGACTGTGGCAAGGACGAGGGTGGGACCTGCCCGGGAGGTAGCAGGAGCCGCTTGTCAAGATGCTGGATTTTCTCCTGAGAGCAAATGGAGGCCACAGAAGGGCTGACAAGAGGAGAGGGGTGAGCGATATTTTGACGCTCGCATTGGGGATGTCTCAGCTGGCTGAGGTAGTACATTTTCTGAGGCTTACCTTCCAGAATGCCTCCCAAGACACGTCTTCTTCCTTGTATGCCAGGGCCTGTAGCTGTTGAGTAGCATGCAGAGAACTGAGTGGGGCTGCCAGCCATCCTTTCCAATAAACAGGCTGCCCTAAGCTTATCTGAAGGCACCGGTGGCCATCCATGGGACATGACCTCCCCAGGACCCTCTGGGTGACCCCAGCGAAGGAAGCCTCATAGGAGCGAAAGGGGAGTTGGAGGATGACTCAGGAACCAACCAGAGAGCTGGAAAGAGGGATGGGGGTTTGAAAAAGAGTCAGAAATCACAACAAATATCATAGATATTAATCTGACTAAATCAGTAATCTCTTTGAACATCAGTAGTCTAAATGCACCAATGAAAAGATGGAGAATATGAGAGTGGATCAAAAAGTAAGACCCAACCATATGTCGTCTATAAGAAACCCACTGTAAATGTAAAGACACATATAGGTTAAAAGTAAATGGATGGAGAAAGATAAACCATGCCAACACTAATCAAAAAAGCGTGGGAAAAAGCTGGAAGGAATGAGAGATGTGCAGAAAGAAATGGAGGGAGACAGAAAAGGGGTCCACCATGACTGCCCGTCTGCAGAGTGCCAGGCCCTGGCACTGGCTGAACCGTAGGTGTGGGTCATCTCATTGTATCCTCACAACCACCCTACAGGGAGGTCCTGCTCTTATAGTTTTAGTGACTTGGGTCCGCCCCTCCTGCTTGCAGCCTCTCCGAATACGGGCTGTGATCCCACCCGCCCTGGCCCACTTCAGTTAGAAATCTTCTGCAGCTCCTTTAGCGGGATTACCTCTAGCTGCCCTTGACCCTTCGGCTGAAGGGGAAAAAGGGACTTTCTCATGGTCCCCTTTTCTGCTGTTTGCAGAATGTCCAGTGCTCACTCTGATCTTACACCTGAAAGGGAAAGTCTAGAAGATTCTTTTGTTTTGTGCTTTTTAAAACTTTTTCAAATGCAACAAAAGAACCAGAGGATTCTCAGAAAATATAACGATCGTCCAGCCGCGGCTGCCTTCACTCCCTGCTTGCAGTGAGCTCTGTGCTGGGTGCGCCCTTTGTGTACACCAGAGGTGCTCAAACTTGAGCGCGCATCCTAGTCACCTGAAGGACAAAACACAGAGCTTGTGATTCAGTAAATATATTCTGTAGCTGCGTAAGGAATTACCACAAATTTAGTGGCTTAACAACACCCGTTTATTAGCTGACAGGTCTGTAGTCAGAAGTCCAGGCATGGCTGGGCTCTCTGCTCAAGGTCATGTAAGGCCAGAATCAAGTCATCGGAGCCAGCTCTGTTTCTGCCTGGAGAAGTGGGGAAGAATCTGCTTCCAGGAGCATTCAGGTCCGCCTTTCCTTGTGGGGAGAGGCCACTTGCATTCCTTGCCACCTTGCACCCTCCATTTTCAAGCCAGCAACAGAGGATCTCTCTCACGGCAGATCTCTGGCTTCAGAAAGCCCTGGACCCTTTTATGGGCTCGCCGTGGATGGTCTTCCTTCCACAAGCTGCGCTGTATAACCAACCTGATCACGGGGTACAATCTATCATGGCCACAGTCCTGGAGATTATGCAGGACGTGTCCACCAGGGAGCGGACCATGGAGCCATTTTAGAATTCTGGCTTGTACAGTAGGTGCAGGAAAAATCTCCACCTCTCACAAGTTCCCAGGTAAAGAGATGCAGCTGCTCTGGGAATCAGCGTTTGAGAACTACTTACCCACACCAATTCCACAACTTTTGACTTAGATTGTGCCTAATTTACAGACGAGGAAACTCAGAGTTTTAAGTCTAGAGGAAACACTCAAAATATACAACAACTAGTACCTCGTGGGCACCGACCAACCAGAAGGGACATCGAGCCAATCAGGACAGGTTCTGGCTGTGAATAATGACTGTGGCCCTGCTGACCGGCACCAGTTGACCCAGCAAGTACGGACCGGAGCCAGTGCTCATGCCTGAGCTGGGGCTTTGCCTACTCCACCACGCTAAGAGTCAAGAGCAAATGTCATCCCACCAAGGCCAAGTCAGGAGAAGGGGAAATAGAGCAGTTTATTGATTCCAAATCCATCTTCTTTTCATCATTCTATCTGCTCTATGTTCTGTAAAGCCACCTTTCTCAAGGTTAAAATCTGAATTAGTTTCCTATCACTGCTATAACACATTATCACAGATTTAGTGGCTGAGGGGCCGGACCCGTGGCCAAGTGGTTAAGTTCACGTGCTCCGCTTCGGTGGCCCAGGGTTTCGCCAGTTCGGATCCTGGGTGTGGACGTGGCACCGCTCATCAGGCCATGCTGAGGCAGCGTCCCACACAGCACAGCCAGAGGCACTCACAACTAGAATATACAACTATGTACTGGGGGCTTTGGGGAGAAGAAGAAGAAGAAGAAAAAAAAAGATTGGTAACAGATGAACAGATGTTAGCTCAGGTGCCAATCTGTAAAAAAAAAAAAAAAAAATTAGTGGCCAAAAACAACACAGACTTATTATCTTAAAGCTCCAGAGGTCAGAAGTCTAAAATCACTCTGAATGGACTAAAATCAAGATGTTGGCAGGACTGCGTTCCTTCCAGGAAGGAATCTGTTTCCTTGCCTTTTTCCAGGTTCTAGAGGCTACGGCATGCCTTGGCTCCCTGCCCGGCATCGCTACAATCTCTGCTTCCATCATCACGTCTCGGTCTCTGACCCTGACCCTCCCCCTCCTTCTTATGAGGACCCTGAAATCACATTGAGCCCTGCCCTAGACAATCCAGGGTCGTCTCCCATCTCAGGATGCTTAACTCAATCACATATGCAAAGGGCCGTCTGCCATATAATATAACGTGCTCACAGGTTCCAGGGACTAGCACGGGGATGTCTTTTGAGAGGCTATTCTTCAGCCTACATCACCATCTAAGGCTCGCATTTGTGTGGCTCCCAAGAGCAGACACGTTCCTAGAACCTGCCACATGCCAAGCCCTTTGTAGTCGTTAGGTCAGTTAGTGCCGCAACCACCAGATGAGGTAGCTTCTGCTATTGTCCTTCCTTTGCAGACAAAGAAGCTGAAGTCCGTGGGAGCTGAGAAACTCACCCAAGGTCACACAGCTCAGAAATGGCAACGCCAGTGTTCAAACCCAGGTGTTCTGGCTCTGGAGTCCATGGTCTTTACCACTGTGTTGGGTGCCTCTCATAGATGTGCAGGTGAAAAGCAGGCCACTTCATATAAATGGCAAGAAACCAAAGTCACCAACCCTGCCTCAACCCCTCACCCGCCCTTCCTCATAGTCCGCTGTCCCTGGTAAGAATTCTACGCTCCTCTGGTGTCTCAAGTGGGAAAGCAGTTAAAAACTTTGGTCTCTCCTTTCTTCCTTTCTATGTCTAACCAGTAACAAGGCCTTGTCACTTCTGCCCATGTCTGAAATGTTGTTCCAGTTACTCTTGCTGTGAAACAAACCACCCAAAATTTAGTGACTTAAAACCGCAAGAAGCATTTATTTTGCTCATGAATCTGCAATCTGTGTAGAGATGTTCCTTCTCTCCTCCACGCGGCGTCTGCTGGGTTTGCTTGGCTGGGGACCAGAGAACTCACTCTCAAGATGTCACATTCACATAGCTGACAAGTTGTGCCGACTCTCACTTGGCAGCTCAGCCAGGGCTTTGGGCCAGGGGCCTCAGTTCCTCTTCACGTGGGCCTCTCCACAGGCTGCTTGGGCTTCCTGACAGCATGGTGACTGGGTTTGAAGAGAACGAGGTGGAAATGCATGGCTTTTTATGACCTAGTGTCACTTCCACCATCTAGATTGGGTTGAGGCACTCACAAAGGCCCTCCCACGTTCAAGAGCAGGAGACATACACCCCTCCCTCTGCTAAGAGAATGGCAAGTTCTACAAGAGCATGTGGATGGGAGATGACGTGGCAGCCATCTTCAGAATATTCAGTCTGCCAGACCTGTCATCACTGTAGCTCCCTGCGTCCTCCTCACCCCGCTGACCCTTATCAGTACATTATTCTCCAAGCCCAAATTTGGGTACATGAGCTAACAGAAGATTTTGTCCAATATATTCATTTATTTTGATATCCTTATCAAAATATTAAATATGTAGCCACATATACTGCATGAATTGTCTTTATTTTAGAAATAAATCAAAGTATGCCAAGGTAAATTTGTCCTGAACTCCAGTACATCAGATTAACAAATATCAGCACTTAACCAATGCTACGTAAAAACGCACTCAATCAAAGAAATTTGTTCAAAGTGAGTAAAGTTTTTATGTCCTTTAATAAAAGCAGCTCCTTATTTGATTCTGCATGATAATGGAGGAAGAAAATGTTAACTTTCCTAATCCTTTCCCCATCCCCTCCCCCCCATTAGGAATGAGGAAATACAGAGATATATCTTTTTCCCACGCATTTAAAAATCTAACCCTATTTTCAAGGCCTTTGTCCAGAGGACTTTCCGTAACTAGACTAATTAGGTAGAAAGATGGGATCATTAAATACTAGACTAGCCTTCACTCATCACCACCCTCCACCTCCTATATCTTGACCCTTATTGCCTGCAACACACAATGGACATGATTCATCTTGCCCCTGGAGTTGCAGTCTTGTCTCCCAGGGTTCAATGTTAAGCCCCTGGAGGGACAGGAACTGTGTCTTGGGCTTTGAATCCCCTAGTAGAGTACTGAGCACCTGGTACTGGCTTAGGATGTGTTTCCTGGTTGATTTGGCGAAGAGCTTTTTGAAGGAATGGTCATGACTTACTCTTTGTATCCCCATGAAGAATCACGTACTTGGCTGCATGCGTTCATTCAACAGATATTTGTGGAGAATCCTAAATGTTCCAGGATCCATGGCGTGGTCTATCCTTAGTTTAGCAGAGGAAACCAGTTAAAATGTGGTAAATGCTAAGAACCAGAGGTTCCCGGTGTTATGAGAATATGTAATAGGTGTAGTTTGACCCAATCATGGAGTTTGAGAAGGCACATAGCAGATCCTTGTTAAATGGTGGTTGAATGAATGAATGAGTGGTTTTCCTTTAGACTTGGAAGTCTGTTCTTAACTCCAAACAGCCTGTGCAAGAATCTGCTCAATGAAGGTACCTGAAAAATATGTGTCTCATCTCCAGGTAGGCAGCACCCAGCCCCAGAAGAGCTCACCGGTCCAGGGAATTTCTCCTATAACTGACTTGCTGCCTGGAATTTTCCCCTTAATGATGCATTCTTTTGGGGCTAAGACTTTGATCTCCACAATTTGCTGATTAAATTGGTCGTATACATTAAACAGCTGTCATTGTTAATGCCGTAATGGGAAGTTATTAGGGAACATGCCAGTCTTATTAGAAGGGAGCTGCAGAGGGCAGGACAATGCCAGGGAGAATGGAAAAGACCTGGATGTGATTCTGGAACAGCAAGAAGAATGGAGAAAATAACACAGAAGAGGAAGTAGTAAATGTGGGGACAGGACAGTGATGAGAAAGAATTTCATAGTTTTGCTCAGAGAAGGCATCCTGCTGGGGGACATTTGCAAGGCCTGAGTAGGAGATTTTCCAAAAAACATTGCATATCCTCTGGGGCTTGCAGAATGTGCTGCGTGAGCTCTGTTCACACTAATGCAGAGCTCCGCCCAGCTACCCGTGCTGGAGCAGGACAGAGTGACAGCACTGCTTTCTGGCATGCGTCGGGCCTTTACTCCAGGGAGATGACTCTGTCAACACAACTGATTAGCTGGGCAATTCACCCGATAAAGACGGTTGGCAGGAGAGGTTATCAAAGAAAAGCAAAATAAATATTTTCTGGTGAAATCCCTGTTTCTAAAGATATTTAAGTAAGAAACAGAATTCTTTCAACACTTGGCACTCCAAAATATTAATGGGCTAAAAATACCAGGTTTGGGAATTGTGCATTACAAATACTCCCAGTGCAAAGAAATTAAAGCCGTAATACCACAGCACTATGCGAAGAGGGGTAGATTTCTTGTCCGACTAAGCTTTACCCTTATGTCTGTTAAGCATGGTTAACCATGGTTTTCATGACCATTGACGTATAATATATAGCGGAGGGAGGGGAAAAAGGCAAGCTTATTTGTTATTACAAAAGAAAGTAATGTTCATTGTGGAAATTCTAGTAAGTCCAAGTAGGCAAAAAAGGAAAACATTGCAATTTTCTTTAATACTAACATGCATTTTCTTTTCCCACCAAAATGGAGTCACAACAATAAACATTGCTTTGTCACTTGCTTTTTTCTTAACAGCAAGTTGTGGACATCTTTTTAGGTCCTTAGATAGTTTTCCCCTCCTCCGTGTGAGTAGCTCTATAGCCTGTTGAATGGATTCAGCATGTTTATTAACTGGTCACTGATTGGATGTTTAGGTTGTTTCTAGTGTGTTATTTGCATAAACAGCATTGCAGGGAATGTATTTGCATCTAAATCTTTGCCCACAGCCATGAGGATTTCCTTAGAATAAATTCCTAGGATGGAAACTGTTGGGTCAGTATTCAGAGTTTTAGTTGACCTGGTTTATATGACAAGCTTAAACCAATGAGTTTGCTGCTTATTTTACCATATTCCTTTAGAAGTCCCTCACAAGGATAGATGAGCTAATGATCTGGAGTGGAATCAGTAATATTTTCATGGTGTCCAGTTTAAAGTCTGCCATATCTGTGAGAAATCTCAGATGATTAACTTAGGGTACAAATCTTTGACCTTGGGTCTTGTTGGTTCCTTGACCTTGGGTCTTGGTTCTTTGACCTTGGGTCTAGTTTGCTGGTTGGTTGGTTGATTGGTTGGGGGACATAATGACACACCCCAGGTTCCTTCAGGAATAAAAGATTTGTCCCCCGGTTGCCCTTGGCAGTCGCCCCCTTTGGGGATTACTTTAGCTGAGGAGAACCACCTCCCTAAGTCCCCTCCTTTCTCAAGGTAGCCCCTATCCCAGAGCTGACCAATGTGGGGGTATCAAGGCCCAGCCCCTCTGCTCCAACGAGGGCTGTCCCATCTTCAGAACTTCCCACAGGGTCAGCGAGGCTTCCATTGGGAGCACACTGTAGCTCTACTCTCCCTCTGCCTAGTCCCAATTTCTCCCCTCCCTTCCCCTCCCTTGCCCTTCCCTGGGCGTTGATCCCAGGAACACTCCCTAATAAACCTCCTGACTCAGATTCTGGAAGCAGCCAGTGACTGTTGAGTTTTTCTTGGTTGGTTGGTTGGTTGGGTCAGGGGGCAGAAGTGGGGGCTGAACAGACCCCAGCTGTTGATCACTGTATGTGACTCATAATTTCACCCTTACAGAGGGCAGTACTGCCACTGTGACCTCCCTCAGGATGGAAGAGCCCAGGGCAACTCCCACTCATGGGGAGGGTTTCTTACAAGTATAAAGTCAGGCGTGATCTTCCTAAGAGTTCTTTCAACATAAGAAGATTGATCAAATCAAGTTGTATCCTAGATTTTTACAAGAGCTGTTTAAAAGGCTGTCTTCTCAGAAAGGTCTTTTAAAAACCTGTGTTGAAAACCTCACCCTGAACATACCTGGGTCTCAATCTACTTTCAGATAATCTTTCTGACTGCGTCTTCTATTGCTGGTCATGACAAAACATTTATGCCTCCATTGGTCGTAAGCTAGGTCTGTAGAAATCTGTAAGAGTGTTAAGGTTCTGATCCACAGCCATGCTGGTCACCTCCCTGGTATGGCCAAATCACGTATAACTAACAATTGCTAAAGAAACCAACTGTGGTTTGTAAACATTTGAGCAGAATCTAGGCCATCTCCATAATGATGTCTCCACTGTTCACTTGTGTTACGGTATAATTTCGGGCATGGGGGAGAACATTCTACAAATCCCTAGGGACTCACCCATGGGAATCTATTGTGCTAGTGAATGGATCAGAAAAAAACACAGAATTGCTGTGTAAGGGGTGAGGGACACGCTCTCTAAATGTATTATTTGGAGTAGATTATTTGACAGAACATTTGGGGCCCTGGGGATGGATGGTAAGCTGCCGTACGTGTATTCTTACTTCTCACAGTGTCTGGCTTATAGCAGGTGACTAATCTATTTTTGATGACTTACTAAATTAAACCAGAGGCCAAAAATTCAGATGCCTTTGGAGTCGAGAGCAATGGGGCCATTGATATTTGGAGAGCATAGGTTTGGCCAAAGTTTCAGCCATGGTCACGTGGGCCTCTGGGCCCCAGATCGCAACATCTTCCTTTTTTCTATCCTCCGGAGGCCAGGAATTCTGTTTCTGTGTGAAACCTCCCAACTTTTCAATATTGACAGCTAATTTTTTAAATATTAAGCTGCCAGTTCACAACCAGTGAACGAAGCCAGCCATTCTAGACCCCTGGTGGAAAGAGGGCAGCGCTTACATCTCAGACGCTCTGGTGCAAAGGCCTGTGCCCCACTTTTAGTCACTTGACATGAGCACCCATATTTTTCTAATGAACAAAGTTGGCATAATCGTTCCCTTCTTTGATGGTGTGTGTTAATATCCAAGTGTGGTGGTGTCTTGTTTGTTCTGTGCTTTTTAAGTATGTTTTGAATCATTGTGTTACCCCTATGAAGAGGACATGGCATCTTTCCTCATGCGACGTATTGCCAGACTTTTAAATAATCAGCGAAGAAGGCAATGTAAGTGTAAAAAGACAGCGTGTGCCACGGCCTATTAGTAACTTCTCAACCACAGTCGCGGGAACAGGGCCTGTGGGTAATGGAAAGACTAAGAACACTTAACACACTTTTCTCTTCTCCCACACTTGGCAAAAAACAATTTCTGAGCTGACTCCTGAGTTTTAAAGCTGGGTGTGGATACAGACTCCGCGTAGCAGGGTTACTGAAAACCGTTTTATATGTGGTATTAAAGATTCACAGATTTCAATTTTACCCCATTTCCCCCTCCCTCTCTTTCGGTCTTCAGTGTAGCCAGTCACTCACCGAGCATCAATAGGCTATTTGCATTGCGCCCACCACTATGCCAGGTTCCCTGGGAGAACCTACCAGACTGAGATCCGGCCTCTGCCTCGTGGCAGCACACAGCCTGGCCAGGCTTTAGTTGTGTCAGTTGTTCCGAGGTGAGTCTGGAGTATGGCAAGGAAAGGAAGAAGGCTTTTCCATCAGCATTAACACTAAGCGTAGAACCCACACTTGGCGTGTAAAGGGTTTTATTGATGGGAATGAACCAGTCTAGGGCTGGGAAAGCTGTTTCGCACTAGAATGAAAGATCATCAGGTCCTGGTGGTTGATGAACGGTGCAGTGGCCGCCCGTCACCAGCCCACCCCGGCACAGCTGTTCCTGCCCAGGTTTTTGTCACCGCAGGTTTGTGCCCTTGCCTGAGAACGGCTTCAAAGCAGAAGTTAAAATCAGTA
The DNA here is from genome assembly GCF_021613505.1 of Equus quagga. Classification (NCBI taxonomy): domain Eukaryota; kingdom Metazoa; phylum Chordata; class Mammalia; order Perissodactyla; family Equidae; genus Equus; species Equus quagga. The sequence goes on along the minus strand of NC_060287.1, from coordinate 30,497,329 downwards.
ATTGAAGCAAGGTGGGTCTGGAAGGGAATAGACTACAGAGAACAAATCAGGAATGATTAATGAGAGTGGCTTTGGCCCCTGTCATCTCTAAATAAACGTTACCTCCCTGAATCGTGCGGCCGCTGGTCTCCAAGTTATTAAGTATAGTTTTGATTTGCCTGTGGCTATTTCCCCATCTTAAGCATTGCAAGCAGTGCGTTTCCAAGAAGTTACAGAAGGGTGGTTAACCTTTATGTACTAAGGAAAGATTGAGGTAATCAGGAAACAAGAGTTAATGGGATTTCGAGTCACATGGAATTTACCAAACAAGACGAAATCTTGTACAAACTGTGACCTCTCTCTTAAGGCATAAATTTGAACACGCTCTTCCTCCCTAATTTCTCCCAATCAATTGGCTGTTTTATTTTATCTTATTTCTTTTCTTTTCTTTCTTTGTTTTTTTTTTTCAATGATGGCAATTTTCCTTTATTTCCACCATGAGCTTTAATGGATCGTGATTACCATTCTGCTAAAATACGCATTTAGCATTTTCATCATTGCATCCATCCTTTTTGGCACTGGCATCAATAAGCCACTTTTCTTTTTTATTTAAGTGATTGAGAGTTCTGTGTTATCTCAGAAATACAAATTATTTGTACCCTATCTTGTACTAACCTGTGCAAAGTATCAAACGATATTTCAGGCTTTTCTGTTTTTTTCAAAGCGTCAGGAATGTGCCAGGCTGAAGTTTAGTATTAATATCATTTCTTGTGTGTTATCCTGCAGATTCAGAAGATTAATGCTTATCAAACTTAAAGGAGATTTCCATTTAAGATGGTTTTCTCATTTCAGATTTAGAATTCCAGGGGGCGTCATCCTCTGTAGTGGGAGAAACAGCGCTTGACTGTTTTCTCGAGGGGGTTCTGAAAAAAGCTTATCTGCTTTGTTTTACATTTTCCTTGAAATGGAGGCCCCTCTCCGTGGCAGAGCAGATTTTACCAGTAATAAAGCAAATACTAAGAGCAATAAATTCCTGAGCCCAAATCTGGCCTCCTGACCCCATTCCCCGATTACCCCTAAAAGTGAACAAAACTGGAAATTCCTTTTGAGATGCAAAAGAAGAAGAGTTTTCCTGTTCTCTTTCTTACCCTGGATCATTACGAAGAAGCCTAAAGAAAGTTGGGAATTCAATCTCATCGCTGCTTCTTGGATAAATGGTCTCCAAATGTTTTTGATCATGAACTTCATTGGTGGGAGATTTTTGAGTACCGCCGCCAGTAAAAGCATTTTATTTGTAAATTCTGTACAATCTCTGCTCTCCACTGGGCACCTTATAAAACACACCCTAAAAATAAGCCCTTAAAAAAGACAAGGGGAACATATATTCAGTTGACTGTGTTCTTCCCACATGCAAAGTATCGTGGAGACCGCTGCTGTAGATGCATGAGAATCATAAGGCTCTGGTAGTGCCGCCTGGGGTGGGGCCTCAGAGTCTGGAGCTGATGGTGCAGTCCCATGCCCCGGCACCCTGTGAGCCCCCACACAGCAAGGGCAGAGAAAGGACACCAGGAATGTGATGGCACCCGCTGAGCAAACACCTTAAGCAATGCTGTACCACATCCTATGACAAACAGGAATGGCGTGGCCTTTGCTCAAAGACACAGACTGCCCTGCAGTCAGGAGCATGAAGGGCCATAGCTCTTCGATGCCTGGTGAGTTCCAGCTCCTCACCTGCTTCAGATGGGCCCTCCCCAGTTCAGCCCCTGAACTCCACAAGCATTCATCCGCATCTTGGGGGAGTGCCCTCATGCAGCTTTCACTGTGGTGGGGAGATGACCAAGTTAAGAACAGCACCAGAATGCCAGGCAGACTATGGTGAGAGCCGGGGGCCACCAGGGTTCAAGGATGGAGAGAACATTTAGTTGAGAGGGGCGCCTCCTAGAGAAGTGGCCTTTGTGATGGGCTTTGAAAGATGAATAGGAGTTTGACAGACAGAGAAGAGACAAGGGAGGAGCTGGCTGAGGGATCTGAGGAGAGTAGGTGCGGCTGAGGGCATGTCTGAGAGCCATGGGCTCCATGGCAGAAGAAGGCCCCATGCCTCACTGGGCATCTTGCCTCCACCCTGCCCTCTCCCACTGTTCTGAACCCAGACATTGGAGTGATTCTGGTCTACAGAAGTCAGACCATGCCCCTCCTCTGCTCAAAACCCTCCAGCAGCTCCAACCTCAGTCAGCACACAAGCCAGAGGCCTTCCAGTGCTAAAGGTCTCATACAGCCTCGTTTCCAGCCACTTTCTCCAAGTCCCTCCTTTACAGGCACCCTGAGCCTCCGGCTGGGCCTTCAACATGCCTTGGGTCTCTGTGTCTTCTGTTCCCTGGGCCTGGAATGCTGTTCCCCAACACCCCGCAGTTCACTCCCCCGCTTCCTTCAGGTCTTGATGCATCCTTATGTCCTCTCAGAATGCCTTCCCTGGCTAGTCTTTCAACATCTCTTTTTCCCAACTTTTCTAGCCCTCCTCTCTGCCTTATTCTCAGCACTTATCACTATTCCAACCTACTGTATATTTCTCCCCATCTAGGATGTAAGCTCCGTGAGGGCAGGAGTGTTGTCTGTTTTGTTCACTTGAACCCCCAACATCTAGAACAGTGCTTGGGTGAAAGAATGGATGGATGAATGGATAAATGAGTGGATGCATGCCTGGATGGACGCATGGATGGACAAACAGAGAAATACTAAGCGAAAGGCTTCCCCTTCAACCTAAGGAGCAATGGGAAGTCACTGAGCTTTTATAGTAGAAGAGGACTCTTTTATGTTGTAGGAATTACACGCTATATTGGAGCAATAAGAAATTGGCCACAGTGAGGCCAGTTAGGAGGGCACTGTGGGTGCAGAGGGCTGCCTGCAGTGATGTGCTGGGGGAGCAAAGGGGTACAGAGAACCTACAGAGCTTGCCATTGGCCTGTGGGGAACAGGGCATCCAAGGTGCCCTGGATGGTCCAGCGGAGCGACTAAGAACAGAGATGGGGAAATGAGCTCCAGTACCAAAGGGCACTGTGCCAGGTGTGTGGAGTCCATGGAACAAGCATGGAATCTGTAATTAAAAGACCACGGTGAGTCCTGGCTCTCCACTTGTGTCTCAGGCACAGTGCCTACGTCAGCTTGTTCAATCCTCACCACAACGGTGAATCTGATATTAACCCACTTTGCAAGTTGAGGACAAGAACACCTATCAGTTAATAACACCTCTCAGACTGGGAAGTGATCGAGATGAGTAAGGGGGTGAGCCGCTCTGTTTTTCTTTGGTATGGTGACTTAGGTTGGGGAAACAATGTTCCACATTAGAGAGAGAAGGGCTGCAAATACTCAATAAAAAGGAGGCTATTCCATTATCTCAGAAACTAAAAACTCCACTACAAAGTAAGTTTCATTCAATTCCAGATAAATGCTCTGACACCTTTTATCATTTTCCTTCCCAAGAGACCTTTTGCAAATTGCCCCATTCTTTGCTCTGCTTTGGTTTGCACGTCAAAGTCAGAACTCAGTTTCCCTCCCTGGTCATTTTGTAGAAAGTTCCACCCAAGGCACATTCTTGGTGTAGTTGTAAACTCCTTGGGGTTTGTAATGGATGTGCTGAGGTCATCCTAACTATGTTTTAGGAATGCTGTAATGGAGTTGATGGAATTCAACATAAACCTCAAATTTTCCTCACTGAAAATAGAAACTTCTTAATGAAAATATGCTCTTACTATTTGGAGCCAGAGAATGCAGGTTAAAAAAAACTCATTTAAGATTTTTATGGTGTGAATGGAAGAAATGCAAAGCATCTAAAGCTTTCAGTTGACTAAAGCATTTCATTTCTTCAACTTCTGGTTTCAGTTTTACTATTTTAAGTGCAATTCTTAGTATGCTTTTCAAAAGTTCTAATGAGACATTAGGCACTGCTTCCTTCAAATCTCTTACATCCAACCAGCAAACAAGAATCGAGAATGTACCTGTCTCCCAAACCACCAGGGGTATAGAAGTAGGAAAGTGAACATTTTAATTTATTTATTTAATTTTTTTCTTTCTGCTGTTTCTCTCCAAATCCCCCCAGTACATAGTTGTATATTTTAGTTGTGGGTCCTTCTAATTGTGGCATGTGGGATGCCACCTCAGCCTGGCCTCATGAGCAGTGCTATTGTCTGCACCCAGGATCCGAAACCCTGGGCTGCCTCAGTGGAGCTCTCGAACTTAACCACTTGGCAACAGGGCCAGCCCCAAAAGTCAACTTTTTGTATACTTGCTGTCAACGAAGATAATCCATAACCAATCTATAAATGAAGATTTGGGTGAGTTTATTCTAAGCTAAAATGTGACGACCATGGCCCTGGGCCTTTCTTCCCAAAGGAAGAAAGGGCACCAAAGAAGTGAGGTGTACAGAGTGGTTATATACCCCCAAAGAGGATGTTTCACATATGATTGAAATGTCCCTTTTACAATAGTCACGAGACTGCTCTGTCAGCACGGTGATTGATGGACACAGCAGGTAGGTCTGCTGTCTCGGTGGACACAGCAGGGTGGCAGGTCTGTTGTCTCTAGCTGGGTGGTCACAGGTGGGCTGGGTGGTCAAAGGTGAGCGCAGCAATCAGTTACTAGCCTAAGGAAAGATGCTTATCCTTAAGGAGTTGCCAATGTGGGGGAAGTTGCACCTTTATCTTAAGGGCATTTGTTCTGGCCATAGTGAGTGTTTAAAGCAGATAAACAATGCATGCTCAATGGCCACGTCAGGCCCTTTTGGAAAAAACAAAGGCTGAATTAGGTTTACACCAAATGGCTTCCTCATATACTCCAATATATCCTACTGCTTGCCATTTCTATTTGTCATTTGCTTTGGATCAGTTTTTATTTTCAGTGGGGAAAATTGCTATTTACAAACTGAATTCTCGCATAGGATGTTTAGAAACCCAAGTTTGTGGATAATAGGCATGCAGTCAAAGAGCGGACATTCCTAGCAAGAACTGTCAGCTTAGCAGATGAAGGGAAATCGAGATGAGTGTAAAGCAGTGTTCCCTCTGGATACAGGGACAGGTGTCTGTCCCCTTGGCCAGCCAGGGTGTTGGAGCACCATAAAGGAGCCACACTACTCAGAGTGACACGATGGAAACACAAATCTACTCCACACCTCTCACACAGCTGTGGAAGCCTGCACCGGTGGACCCTGGGTGCCCTCTCTCCTGGTCCAGGGTGCTGGTATACTTTGTGACTCAGTGATTTTTGCCAGATAGCGAGCGTCCAATCCAGCCTCCCTACAGTTGGCCACGATTTTGAGCCCCTTTCTCTGATCTGAAAATGGAAGCACTCAAGTTCACTAAATTTGGTTCAGATGAAGCTTAAAATCAGTTCAAAGACAGGTGCAGAGTTATACATTTTGTGAGGGTTTTGGGGCAGCCTAGTGAAAGATTGATCGTTGATCATTTCTTTCTTTTTTTTTTTTTTAAAGAGAGATGATCTTTCTTTTCACTTTTTTTTTTTTTTTAAAGATTGGCACCTGGGCTAACAACTGTTGCCAATCTTTTTTGGTTTTTTCCTGCTTTTTATCTCCCTAAACCCCCTGTGTACACAGTTGTATATCTTAGTTGCACGTCCTTCTAGTTGTGGGATGTGGGACGCCGCCTCAACGTGGCCTGGCGAGTGGCGCCATGTCCGCACCCAGGATCCGAACCCTGGGCCGCCACAGCAGAGCGCGCGAACTTAACCACTCGGCCACGGAGCCGGCCCCTGATCGTTTATTTCTATGAGCAAAGATGCTTGAGCAATCTTCAAATACCTCACGATTCTTTCTTTCTTTTCATCCCTATAATGAAACCAAAATTGTACATTTGGGTGACTGTACTGTTGTCTCAGACAAACAGAAATGTTCCAGATTTGTCTGCACGACTGAACTGGAGCTTCATGTCGCGATTTTTAAAAGAAGAAGGAGACAGAGGAGGAGAAGAAGACAGTGAAATTAGCCTCTTCTTCCTCCTCTGATCACCTATGAACTCTGTTTGCCAAAGTGGACCCCAGGAGAAAGAGAAAGGAGGGGGCAAGAGGTTGGAGCTCAGGGACGGAGTGTACTTCAGAGAAGATCCCGGGCTCCCTGGAGAAGAGGAACGCCGTTCTGTGTCTCCTGCCTCCCCGTCCCCTTCCCGTTAGCCTCCCCACCAACATCTCCCGTACTCACTCCACCAGCACCAAAGTCTGCATGTGCCTCCAGAACACACTGCAGACTGCACGGAAAATGCAGCTCGTCCATGCGCACACTCCCCATCGCCAGGCACCATCAATGTGGCAATTTCCCCAGGGTGATTGATGTATACCAAACTATTGACAGCGTTCCAAACTTTTTTAGAATCTATGCGTTTAGATCTTTTCAGGTTGGGAGTTATGGGTAATTTGGCAAAGCAAACACCATAACTGGTTTCTTACATAACTCTACAGTTGGCAGCAAATTAAGCAATGCGCCTTCATACAAGAAGACTCTGCTTCTCCTTTTTTGGAGGGACATGCTCTGGTTTGTTTTTTCCCCATTGCATATATTCTTTTTATTATTGACTGACTTCAATGATTCTTTGAAGTCAATTTTTTTAAGTGTGAATGGCAGGGTTCCATTTAACTTTCAGAAGCTTGAGAGGTGTATCTGTGTGCCTCCAGACTAGAGAAAGCTTTTATAAATAACGTGAGTGCTTTTAGGTGATAATGAAATTGGGGAGTTTGAGAAGGCCTTTGGACCCAGACTGCCATAGGGATCTAAACTGGTAAAGTGCTTAAAAGTTCAAAGAGGGGCCAGCCTGGTGGTGGCACAGTGGTTAAGTTCGCATGCTCTGCTTCAGCAGCCTGGGGTTCACTGGTTCGGATCCCAGGGGCAGACCTAGCACTGCTTATCAAGCCATGCGGTGGCAGCATCCCACATGCGAAATAGAAGATTGGCACAGGTGTTAGCTCAGGGCCAATCTTCCTCACCAGAAAAAAAAAAAGTTCAAAGAGTTGCAGCCTTTTGAAAGAACTGGCCTCCTGCCATCCCAGTATGTTTCTCCAAACCAGACGTGTACCTGAAGAAAGGCCAGCTGAATTAACTTTTCAATTGTAGTGTACATTCTTTCTATTTCTTCTTCCTTTCCTACTTAAAAAAAAAAAAATCAGTTTGTGAGTATCAAAGCAGGGCAACCTCTTACTGTTTCTTTTCTCAACTTCAGAGACTAGATTCTCTAAACTGTTTCTGTATCTTTTTCTGAATTCAGTAGCTGTTAGAAAATGATCAAAGTGTTGCATATTCCTAGTTCTCAAATTACAATAATAAAGTTTTCCAATGAAAATCCTAGGATGACTTGAGGATCTCTTCCCACATTTTCACTGTGGAATACAAGTGGGAATTAGGACCTTCATCCAATAAAGTTAAACTGGGGGGGAAAAAAGCCCCGTATTTCGCAATGAATTCCACTTTTCTTCTTTAGAAACAGAGTTCATTGACCAAGACAGATTTCAAAATGTTTTCTCTAACACCCCAATATGAAACTTTGATTGAGGCTTTCAGGAAATGACAGGGATCAAAGAACTCACCAAGACTTTGGTTTCCAGGTTTCCCAAAGCCTTGAAACTTCCCTGGAGGCTAATTGCTGTTTACTGCTGTAGATCTTCCTCCTTTTTCTTCCGTAACATTTTCCATCTTAAGACGGTTGTCCCATTCAGCTGAGCGGCGTGGTGTCTGAGTGGCTGAATGGAATTACTACCAGTGGAAACTATGCTGCAACAGGGGTCGATAAAGCAGCTGCAGAGCAAACCTTGGCTGTTTTTTCCATCCTCCCCAAGCAAAGTTAATTAGCATAGGGAAAATGACTAAGGTGTTGACGTCATCTCTTTCCAGTAGAAACTTACACTCCGTCCCTGTCTGCCAGCAAGCATGCAGGACTTGACTCAGGAATTTGCTGTCCAAACAGGATGCTCTAGAAGCTGCGCTTTTGTTCCCAGGGGGCTGGACCTCGGTGCTTTATAAGCGCTGGCTCCAGAAAGAACCCACAGCCTCTTGTACAGGAACCCCACTTGGAGCTCGGCTGTGTGCGTCTCTAGGGCTTTCACTGTAAAGAAAGCAAGATGCATTTTAGAAACTTTAACTACAGTTTTAGCTCCCTGATTGCCTGTGTGGCAAACAGTGATATCTTCAGCGAAAGTGAAACCAGGGTAAGGCTTCTAATATAATGTGATTTCTGAGAGTTTTCAAAGCATTATGTTAATTGGGACTATTAACTGAAATATTTGGGGGGGTGGTTTTTGGCTCTCTTGTGGGTTTAGGGGTGTTGAAATAAATCCAAATTACTTTGAGCCTTAAAAATCAAAAGCTGTCGCCTGAGGAATTAACTAGGAAGGAATTTTTAAAGCTCTCAATATTTGAAAACATCCAGGTCCCCTGACCAACTAGGAAGGCAGAGTTTGGGCATCGTGTGTTTTTCATTCTGTGCAGGTTTGTAAGTAAATTTCTTGGAGGGAGGTCTTTTCTGGTGATGAACAGGATGTTTCACTTTGACGTCTAGAATTCGGAATATTTGATTTTATCTTAGGAAATAAATATTGTAAAGACATTTATATGTTTGCAGTAATTACAAGGGTCTGTCCTCGAGTTTCCAGATTTCTCTAGCTAGAGAAAATGCAGTCGTGGCAAATAACAAAACTGCATAAATAACTTAAGTGTGGGGTAAGCATACCTCCTGGAAAGCAGCTCTCATTGATGGTAATTAATGTAATTAGTAATTTTAATTATTATGCTTTGCTTCTCCATTTGATTAAAATGCAAGATTTTCATCAATAGCTACCCAGCTATCTAAATGATCTTTAACAATATTGTATATGGATGAATTCTGTATGTTCTGTTGGGGGGTGTGGTGTTTGTGTTACGTGCTTTATACCCAAAGCTGTATTGGGACGTATGAAGTTTTCTTCTTTTTTTTTTTTTTAAGTCCAATTTAACTCCGTAATTGTGTACTATGCTTGTGAGCCAGGACTGCAGTTTTTGAACTAAATATTAGAGCACATTCTATATGTAGAAGTATAAAGTCTGTGTATTTAGTATTAGCCTTATGTGAGTAAAATCACTATTTTGTTTATTTAATTAAGTAGAGATTCTATCCAACAACTGTAATAACTAGATATCAGTTATCAGAACAAATTAGATTATTTTGTAAGAGAATGGTATAATAGTATCATGGCCTTAACAGATAACGTGAGTTCTGTTGTGTTCTTGTCCTAAGCCTTGATTTGTATTCTAAAAATATTCACGAAAGTCATCTCACCTAAATTATGAATCATAGCTTCAAAACTACACAGTTGGTCACAATGCCCATCGATGAGGTCATGCGAAATTCCAAATTTACACAGACATCCATATGCCAGAAATTTGCCCATGCACAGAGAGGTGGGGAAAAAAGTCAGAGGCAGCCAGATGAAATCCCATGTGAAGCATCTGCTCTGCTTTCTTTCTCATTCTTTGCCTCTGTGAAACCCCTCATGGGAAAGTCACAGAAATTTCTAGAAACTAAAGAAAAGCCAAGGAATTTGCAGAGAGAAAGTTGTGGGTTGTTCCCACTCCCCGTTAACAACCTGCCTCTTGGAGACACCACCAGACCTGCTGGCAGCCCTGCCATGTGGAGCGAGCACGTGGTCCAGGGTGGCCCCTTCGCTCCTCCTCTTTCTATCGCTGAGTATTCTTGAAGACGTTCTCATCTCTATTCAGAATCCTCTCTCTCCTCTGCAGAAGTCCTGTGCTTTCCATCAGTTTCTATGTTACTTTGTGGGCCCTGCCTCCTCTTCTGCACCAGTCCCCTGTGTAAATGGCATGCTGCCCCATCCCGACTCTCAGCCACCCCCTTCTGCCTTTCACAGGGGTTCCCGAACTTTCCTCAGTGTTTAGTCTGGAATAAAAGACTCGTAAAACACAGCAACTAAGTCCATGTAATCTTCCTCAGTTTCAACTGCCCATTGCTCTCTGGTTGGAATGCTGAAGGATTGCAGCGGCCTCCCAGCTCCCCCCACCGACACCTCCACCCCTGGACCCACCAAGGGGGCGTCCCCCAGAGCTTTTCCCAGGAGGCTGATGAGCTCTTTCCTGAATCTAAGCTAGTAACCATTGACCTCGGGCATTTCAATTCTAAGAGCTCCTGCTGTTTCAGAATTTTCACCAGCCCTTATAACATTAGAGCTAGAGATGTATATATGTTCAAGCCAGCCTGCAGAAACGGCTCCATTGGCAGTCCTCTCATCTTTTTAAACCAGTATTATTTTTAGAGAGTTAAAAAGTAACAGATTGAGTGGGAAAACAATAGTGGGAATTTTTTTTAAACCCACTTCCTTTACGTTAAGAATGTAAGGCTTTTTATTAACTTCTTTTCCAGTTCAATAAAAATGGGTTTTTCAAATTAGTTCTAGCGCTTTTAAGCCCTAAAGAAGTATTTGATGCACACAGCAAAGCCCTCAGCTGAGTGGGGGATGGCCAAAGGTCACCAGATACAGGAACTGTCAGGCCAGAGGGGTGGCAAATTACCAAGCTGGTCCTCTTTCGAAAATGCTCATTCTACTTTAAAAGGAAGGTTTCTGTGACTATAACAAGTATTTAAGTATTAGTAAGTGTTCTGCTGAATAAATGAAGTTAGTAAATCGTATACATCCTTACTTTCATATAAAATCACCTGTATTAGAATTAAAAGGGCACAATCGCTCAGAGGAGAAAGTTGAGTTTTGTCTTCTGGAAGAAAGAAGTTAGGAGTTCTTGAAATGATACTAATAATTATCGGTATTATAATTACTAGTAATTACTAATTCCATTGCTCAATAAGAAATGTAATCGGTTGTCTAATCAAGGGTCATATGCTGGTAAATTTTAACTCCTTTCATTTTATTTTTCAGGCCAAATTTGAATCCCTCTTCAAGACATATGACAAGGATATCACCTTTCAATATTTTAAGAGCTTCAAACGAGTCCGAATAAACTTCAGCAACCCCTTATCTGCAGCCGACGCGAGACTCCAGCTACATAAGACTGAATTTCTCGGGAAGGAAATGAAATTATATTTTGCTCAGGTCAGTCGAGTTCATCAATCCTCCCACTCACTCCTTCTAAAAATAGCTTGTACATCAATTGAGTTGATTTAAGACTCCAAGAGTTCATCTTAAGAAGGGCAAAGTTCATACTCCAAATTTTCCTTGTCTGCCCTATTTTAAGAAAACATCAGTGTGTATTTGAAAGCTCTCTCAGAAATGGTTCCTGACCTCCTTGGGTTGAGTGATGATGGAAGGAAGAACGAGCTGGTAGAGAGCAGTGTTGTGGGCACGGCTTCCCCAGAACCCCAGAATCTGTGTAGCAAGTTTTTATGAATTGGCTCAAGGATCAGGGCTAATGACTTGCTCCAGGCCCAGAGCAGACCAGACTGGCTCCTGGCTCTGTGCAGGTTCTCAGCAGCCTCCTCTCTAAGTGGAGAACTTGTAGTCTGCCAGCAGGATACACATCAACACAGGGCTGCCAGGCCCGGCTTGAAGGAAAAAAATGAGTTGACCAGACATGTACCCAAGACTAAGACTTCCTCCTGGTAGAGGGGTCCCAGCCCCAGGGCACTCAGGCGGTGCTGTGAGTGGGTTTGCTTTTTCTCTTGCTCACCACCCTTCCAGCTCTCCCCCTGGGGACCCTCCATGATAGGTGGCCCACCTTCCAGGCAGCTCACAAAGTTCCATTTGATGATGTAACAGGGGTCGAACAGGTTGGCAGTGGGGAGGGGGAAGAAGCTTCTCTCAGATTCTGCTCCCTGGTTAATGTGAACCCCAGTCCCCTGTGGGGGCTCTGAGTTCCACACCAGTTTGGAAGCAGACCCTGCAGAAAGGCTCCAGCCCGAGAAGACGAACTTGCCCGCCCTGCCCCCTGGTAGTGGATGTGAGGCAAAGCCTTGGCCTTGGATCCTTAGTGCTGAGCTCACTCCTTTGTGCATTTCTGGGGTTCCATGTAAGTAAAGACTTGGTCCCTCCATGACTTTTTCTGATTATTAAAGTAAATGCCTGTTCATTCTGAAAATCCCCTAAACAACTGTATAATCCTAGAGACGTTGCTTAGCCTGTTGGAGCTTCAGCTGCACTTTTGTGATATGAGGAGCTAGAAGAAATAGATTCTGAGATCCCTCCTGACCTGGACGACAGTGGCTTTATTTTTTCCATTTCTAGGAAAACCATTTCTGTTGATCTTCCCTCAGTCTGGGTCAAGCATAGTTACTTGCAGTCCCCGTGCTTGGAGTCCCAGGCTGGGAGGGGCTTCTAATCACGTTTGCACTAAAACCAGAGTTCTTCCCTCCCCCTCCGCTCATGGACCCTGTTACCATTCGTCCCTGAACTGCCCGGTCCTGCTGCCCCCACGTGGCTCGTCCCCTCCCGCCTGTCTTCGGTCGTTCAGTGCTGCTGCATTTCTTCAGTTCTTCCCTCGAGAAACATCCGCCTGTATTTATTTCTCTCCTCAGACTTTACACATAGGAAGTTCACACCTGGCTCCACCGAATCCAGACAAGCAGTTTCTGATCTCTCCTCCTGCCTCTCCCCCGGTCGGTTGGAAACAAGTGGAAGACGCCACTCCTGTCATAAATTATGATCTTTTATACGCTATCTCCAAGCTAGGGCCAGGTAAGTGGTGCTCTCCGTGGGGAGCGGGGCAAGGAGATGTGGAGAGATTGCGCTCCGGGTCCGAGACACAGATGCTCCCCCGCAGCAGGGAGCAGTGGCGGCCCCATTGCCTTTTCAACTTTCCGTGTGATGGATGCCAGTGGCGTTGTGAATCTTCTCTATTTGCATTCTTCCTCATCACTGTAACTCACGCTGGGAGCCTGCGTGCCTGCCTCGGGCCTCATTCCTTGGGAAGGTGTATAAGAGGGACTGTAGCTGGCCATGGGGACCAAGCACCGTGACCCTCCCACTCGGCGTCACCTGAATCCGTCCCCTCACCCACTGAGCACACCTCATCTGGGTGGCTCAAGACCTGGCCCCACGTCCTGTTGCTCCAAGTGGGGATGAGCAGGTGGACTTTGGAGAGGCAAAACAGACCCCTCCCTTTTAGGAATTTCATTGTAGTGGAAGGTAATTTTGACCGTTCATCTCATTCTCGCCTGCCCTTTTGAATGTGTGAGGGAACAGAGAACCATCAGTTGTCGTAAGAAAGAGCCCCAGTCTTGCATGCCCTGACTTGGCCCCATACGGGTGCTCCCCCGGCAGGGGGAGGCTCCAGTCCTTTGCAGGGATGAAGGGAGACAGGTACTCTGGCTCAGGCTCCTCATCTGTAAAATGGGTGTTACCCAGTGGAGTGACCGGGAGAGGAGACCATTGTGGAGAATGCACTTTAAACAGTATCTGGCTCATAGGCAGCACTCAATGCATGTTTTTTGAAAACAATAAAATGTTAGTGACCCCTGTCCTCTCTGATAGCGTTTGGATGAGAGGTGGGTACAAGAGGGTCTTGGGGTACAGATGTTTGAGCCCCACTCCTGCCCCATCTTTGGAGCAAACGCAGTAAGTGCTGAGACCATCAGCTTTCTCCTTGACCAGCAGTCCGATGTTCCTTTGGGTTGAGAGTTTTATTTTCTTGGACCATCAGCAGTTTCGTATTGAAAAGATCACATTTCTGAAAACATGGCCCGACGGAAATCCCCCGTGTGGTAGGAAGCAAGGATCACGTTACTTACTGCTCATCCTGGCGTGAAGGTCAGGATGGAAAATGGCTGGTCTGAGGAAGCGTGTGCTTCTCCGGGCAGCTCCTGGCCCAGGCGCATCCCCACAGCTGAGGGTTGGAACCTGCTGTGATGTTAGAGGAGGGAGAAACAAAATCTCCACCTGCAGAGAGGTGTCACACTGCTCCAGAGGCAAGGAGAGATGCTAAAGAGAATTCCTCACTCTCCAGAATGTACCACTCCCTTCCAGAAGGCTTATTTGAGAAGGCTTTATAGAAAATGGACATAATGTCCATTGGCCCCTTAGTTTACTTAACAATGAGCTTGAACAATATTTCTTATCTCAGCTTTACTTTGCCCCCAACAAGATTGCACATACAGTCCTACGCCAAGCTTTCCAGACTATGATTGATGGGGAGCTAGATAAGGATTTGTCAAGAGCCTCCTGACCCAGGGGGACTCTGACCCTCCACCTTAATTCTTGCCAGGAGAGAGCAGAGGCGCCTTCACCTTCTCAAAGGCAATCATGATGACAGTCCAGTCTCCCCTGTGGGATAGAGGGAAGGGAACCACCTTTTTTATGAGTCACAGCGCATTCTGTGTTCAGAGGAGTCGCCAGAGCAGGGTGAGGCAGGAAGCCCTGCTTAGCTGCCCTTCTAATCCAGTCAGGCAGGAAGAGAACTTGGAGGAAAACCCACCCCAGGCTCCCCCGCAACTGAGAGGTAGAGCAAACTGAAGCAAGCTACCTCCCTCCCCACCGCACCCCTATCTGAAATCCCCAGCATTTCTACTACTCCCAGCTTTCCACCAGTAACCATTCACGTTCCATTTTTCAACATAATGAAACGAGGTGACACTTATGGGGAATGGGTACCGTGTACCAGGTACCAGTGCTTTGCCTGCATTCACTCATGTAATCAGCTCCCTGAGATCAATGCCTTTATTATCCCATTTTACAGAGGAGGAGTCTGAGGTGCACAGGGGGGTGAAGGGACATGCCCATGAGCACCGGGTGCTAAGCGGCAGCACTCACAGGCCAAGTGCTGGCCTCTGTGCTGCGCTGCCTTCCTCAGCTCCCAAGATGCAGACTCTTCTGTGGCCAGACCGGTGCCATAGAGCGCTGCCAGGGCTTGGCTGCTGCAGAAAAGTCCCCCAGCCCTTGCTGGACCAGAGTGGCCTGAACTTGACTGAACTGGAAAACTAAGGCTGACCCAGAGCAGCAGGACACTCCTGGTTCCAGGGGGTTGATAGCTGTCGTTTGAAAAAGGATGCCGTGGTCCAAAATGTTTTGGGAGCCCCTGGTTCAACCAGCCACCCTTGTGTCTTCATGCAGGCCCTCCTTGTGCCTCCTGTCCCCTGGGGTGCTCTGTGGAGGAAGGCTCACTCTGTCCTGTCCTGACACATTTATTCATGTGGCATCTTTTCCTGAACAGATACTCCTCACACCACGCTGGTTGGGGGGGGGGGGGGGGTCGTCTGGGTGTTTCAGGAGACCTGGTGGACATGTTAAGTGTAATTGGAAAACACATTCTTTCTGTACCTTTCATCTTCCTGGACTCAGAGTATTTGACTGAAAGCAGAGTAATATGCAATGATGATATTGTATATTACAGTCATATGTCACTTAATGATGGAGACACATTCTGAGAAATGCAACCTTAGACAATCTCGTTGTGGTGGGAACATCATAGAGTGCACTTACACAAACCTACTACACACCTAGGCCATATGGTACTGATCCTACGGGACCACCGTCATGTATGCGGTCCGTCATTGATCGAAATGTCATTAGGCGGTGCATGACTGTGTGTGTGTGTGTATATATATATTTTTCCTGGATGAACCAGCAAAGAAACACTAATCCGGAGCATACCGGCCATGTCCCTCAGTCCCCACTGAATGTCCACAGACCCCTACTGCTATTCCAGTTACTGTTGCCCATTGGCTGTCAGTGACTTCCCTGAGTTACCCCGCAATCGTTTTCTTTCCCCAGGGGAAAAGTATGAATTGCACGCAGCGACCGACACCACTCCCAGCGTGGTCGTCCACGTATGCGAGAGCGACCAGGAGAACGAGGAAGAAGACGAGATGGAGAGAATGAAGAGACCCAAACCAAAAATTATCCAGACCCGAAGGCCGGAGTACACGCCCATCCACTTAAGCTGAACAGGCACCGGGACGCAGAAGTAATCCAAGTCATACTCAATGGGGAGGAATCTTTTACTGTGGAAGTGGCCGGTCACAACTTTGGAGGTGGCAGCCGTGATCACGGTGGCAGAAATTCCAGTTCATGTTGCTCAGGAGAGAGGCAAGGCTTTGTCTCCTGGTTCTAGTGCTGTGCGTCAGTCAGTGTTCATGGCTCCCAGGAATGTCCTGGGCCAATCACTGAGTCTGGGGTGATCGCACAAGGACATTTGGGAACGTCTCGAGAAAACTGATAACGATAGTGTTTTGTACTTGTTCTTTTCTAGTAGGTTCTGTTTTTGCCAAGGGCAGGTTGATAATGGGTCCGGGGAGAGCCTTCTGTTTCTAACCAGCCCACGGGGTAGACTATCTCTACTGGTAGGACAAGGCACTGCGTGAAGCCACGGAGTGTCTGGTGCGGAAAGGTTGCGAAAACAACAACCATACAATGTGGGAATTGTAGTGTTTCCTTTCTTCCTCTCATGTTCTAATGTTTGTGCATGTATATTACTGATTTTCATGACTAACCTTTGTTCGTATATAGAGTTCCGCCATTGTTGTTTTACATCTTTTGGGAAGCTAGGAAAGCATTTGAAAAATCTGTCGCCTCTCCAGATTCGTGACTCTCTTTGCAACAGCGCTCACACGTGGAATTCTACGGAACTCACTCACTCAGCACCCTGTCCGAAGCAACCTACAACTCAGTGCTTTGGCAAAAGAAGTCGATCTGAAATTCCTGTGTAGAGTTTCGCTTATAATATTCAGAGAACCGCAGTTTCACTGCCAATTTTTTGTGGATAAGAAATTTTAGTTTAGGTGTTTTGGGTAGGACATCGGTTTCATTGATTTCTTTCATGTGGTGGTTTATCTCCATGAGTCATAGCCAAAAGCCTTTTAGGAGAGCTGTCGGGTGACATAGTTGATTTTTTACCCCACTAAAACATCAAGATAAACTTGTAAATACAGCTGATAGCATATATTCATACCTGTTGTGCACTTGGGTGAAGAATCTGGGAGTGGGAAAACAGTGTAAGACGTATTAACCCACTGTGAATTGTATGTTGTAGAAAATGCTGTCACAGCATTGGGCAGGACTCGAATTCAAGGCGTGTGAAGTGGGTAGCCGATGTGTGGTGACATGAGAGAGATGCAGTGCCTTTTCCCATTAATTCCTGATGGAATTGTTACACTAGGTTAACGTTTGTAATGTTTTTCTAGTTGTAATGTGTATGTCTGGTAAATAGGTATTATATTTTGGCCTTATGATACCATAACAAAATTTGTCCTTTGGAAATACCTAATGCCGAGCTAACAGTGCATGCTTTGGAAATTCCGAAGATGGTTTTCTTTAAGAAGCAAATACATTTGGTGGTTCATGTCAAGAAATTGACAGAATGTTCTCAGAACCCTGTTTACAGAACTTGGCAGGTTGGGTGGGGCAGGTGAGGGAGAGACCATTGCATAGCTGTCAAGTGTTCCTAGTGAAGTGCTTTTAAACTGGAGAGGCTAACCTCAAAATATTTTTTTTTAACCGCATTCTATAATAAATCGACACGATATGCTCTTTACGGAAAAGTTATGTTTGTCATTTTATTTCTAATGATCGGTCTGCGAGCCCTTTGAATTCTGCTCTATCAGAAGGACACATCCCGTCTTCAGTTTGAGCATAGAAACTGCTGATCCTTTGTTATGGTTCACGGAGGGTCAGCCACACTAACAGTACGTCACCTCATAAAGGGGAAAAAGGATGAAATTGGAAGTTTGAGTATTTCCTTTGTCTAGGGAGATGATACTATGATGAAAACTAACTGCTCCACTAAACAGTGTTTATGATTGTTAATTTGAGGAGTTCTCCTTCCTGTTAGGAAAGCTGTCCACAGAAGGTACGAAATCCCAAAGGCCAGTTATGTTCAGAAAGTCCATCTCGAGCCTTCTGGTTGAATCTCAGGCAGCCTTTTCCCTGGAATTCTTGTTACAAAGGGTCATCAGCTTCCTGTGTGCAAGGTGTAAACAACCAAGTATGTATTTGCTGAACACTAGCAAATGACATTCATCTGGATCAAGATTAACATTCGGCATTTTTCCATGAAAATTCACATGCTTCTCTTGTTTCCTTTTATGAATAGCCTCATCCAGTCATTTCCCAAGAGCATTTACATATTTCAAAGCCATATATGTTTGAAATTGAAACCTGTTGGGAATCCACATTTCCGTCAGGTTGGTTGAATCTGATTAGTGAGCAGATTCACTAATTGACCACTTAGTGGGGGAGGGGAGCTGTCATTTATCATTTGGAATCTCTAGGAGCCCACGGATAAACAGAGCTGGGTTGAGACGTGCGCCAGCCCAG
The DNA here is from genome assembly GCF_021613505.1 of Equus quagga. Lineage (NCBI taxonomy): Eukaryota > Metazoa > Chordata > Mammalia > Perissodactyla > Equidae > Equus > Equus quagga. The sequence goes on along the minus strand of NC_060287.1, from coordinate 30,479,116 downwards.
GATCCTGCTTCATAAATAACGCTGGAGCGAAGCCAAAATGTGTTGTCAGTTAACTCAGACGTCCAGCAGGTCCGCTTACACAACTGGGGAAATGTAAGTGGATGGTCCCACTGCCGGGGAAGCCAAGAGATCCTGGAGCAGAATTCGCAAGTCAGCCAACATCCTCACTCATGAAGGATGATGTCTGATGAGTAGTTCTGTGGCAGGTACGTGGGGCAGCCTCAACTGAAATTCTGAAACCAATAATGCCTGCGGTTGCTGGTTACCAGGCTGATGGATATGAAGGGCCCCCAATCATGAATGTGCCCAGGACTCCGCATTTCTTTGTCTGGCCCTGCTTGTGTGAAGACTCGGTAAAATGCAAACTGACAGACGCAAAGTGGGTGGCATCCCGCAAAACACACGCTTTGTCATTGATTGACTGCGTTCCTTAAATAGATTTGATAGTCTGTATTTCTGATCTGATGGTAAGTAGCTTAGGGCCATCCAAGAAAAGAAAATCAGCCCCTCCGAAATGTATGCTACATCCTAGTGAAGGGTAGTAAACGATGAAAGAAGCATAACATTTCACGCAGCTGTTAATACTTGGGTTATTAACATTGATTTGCAGTCAGCGACCATTTAAGATTTTGCATTTCCAGAACACTGTGTGAATTAGTGCCCACAGAAGACTTGGGTTTTCAGAAAGCTTTAACTTTAGGTAGAATATACAGAACTCACTACAAAGTAAATAGGTTTTATCAAATACCAAATTGCAAAGGATTCAATACACTATATGGACATGTTATCATCAAAAATGAATCGGCAGCTGGGGTCTGTCATCCTTTACGGCTTTTGCAGAACCCCAGGGAATGTTTGCCTCAATATAAGTGCCTATCAAGTAACATTCACCTAAAAAGCAACAATTCGGAGGGAAACTGCATAAATAATTTCCTTAAAATTATTTGGGAAGAAGTTAGAACATAAGGAAAAAATATATTCTTTCTTCCCCAATTCTCTGGTATTTTGATTCTAAAGTAGGACATGTCAGGAATTTTTTCCAGCATGCCACCACTCTTGGCAATCTTTAATTCACATCTGAAATTCTCACTCTTGTGACTCACCAAAAGTTACATAGCAATCAGGTAGATGGATTTTGTTCTCGCATACCTCATTTTCTCCAGCAGTCCCTCCCTGCTGTTCGTGAAAGGTCATTTTAATCATGGCTATGTTTATGAGAGACAGAAGGAAATTATTTGCAAGTGATTGAGATGTGGTATCTATATTCGACATTTCTTTTTCTTGTGAGATTCTGATTAGGGCTTCATGACGATGCTACACAGCAAATGGGAGCCAAGGATTGCTATAGCCCCAGGTCACAGCTCGCTCTTTCAAGGCCATCAGGCCACCGCTCCTGGCTGACATTGATACTCTGATCAGTGGAATTTTCAGACAACTCACCATGTTGTCTTCCCTATGCACCATTATGCATGTTCTCTCTGTCTAGAACATTATCCCACTGCCCCAGCCCAGCCTAGGCTAACTCCACAATGATATGCACTCCATGAAAGCAGTCCCACATCTATCCTACTCAGATTTGTCTGGATCACTTGCAGCCACCACTGTGCCCAGCCTGCTGCCTTCAATAAATGTTACTGAAATAATTAACTGACTCATTGATATTTGTCAGACAGGTCTCCATCATTAATGTCTCTTTTCCCTAAGAATCATTCTTAGCTAGTCCTGCTGAATCTCCCATTGTATCCCATACTTCCCCATTGCCTTTTTATTGACTTATTTTTTTTATATTATTGCCTTGTTAGCATAATTGTTAAATTGTTTGTGTTCCCTGTTAGAACATAAGTCAAGTGAAGGCAGGATTCCTGTGGCCTGTGGCTCATTGTAGAAATCAACAAAAGATGGAGGGATGGATGATGGACAGATGGGTGGATGGATAGATGGGTGGGTAGTTGGATGGATGGATGGGTGGGTGGGAGGATGGGGATTTCAGAGGCAGAGCAGTGAGAGGTCACTAAGAGAGAATAGAAAATAATGAGGCATGTTGCCCTCTCCCTAGTCAGTAGAGCCGATAAGCAGCTCAGTGCTTTAACCCAACAAATTGCCAGGCTGCTGAAACAACAAGAACGGGAGAAAGAGAGAAAGAGACATAATTGTGTTGGAGCAGGGCAATAGAAGAGGAAAGAAAAGAAAACTTTTTAAAATTTTCTTCTCAAAACGGAGCAGTTGGCTAGAAGATGAGTGACTGGGAAGGGGCGGGAAAGAAACTTTCAGGTAGATGGAAGTGTTCTGTATCTTGACTGAGCAATGCAATAGTAACAACACAGTCACAGTAAAACAAAGTCTATACATTTCCCAAAACTCATCAAATTGCACACTCAAAATGGGTACATTTTGTTACGTGTAAAGTATGCCTCAATAAAGTTGATTTAATTTTTAAAAGTCAGCATAAAAGAAAAAATTTCAAATCTTGGGACAATGGGCAACAGTTGGGGGAAGGTGTCAATTCTCATTATATCCTGGAAAAAACATTTTCAAGTGTCTAATGCTTTAATAGCATTCTTTTTTTTTTTTAGTTGGTGCCTAAGCTAACATCTCTTGCCAATGTTCCTCTTTTTTTTTTTTTCTTCTTTTTCTCCCCAAAGCCCCCCAGTATATAGTTGTATATTCTAGTTGTAGATTCTTCTGGTTGTGCTATGTGGGATGCCACCTCAGCATGGCCTGATGAGTGGTGCTAGGTCTGCGCCCAGGATTTGAACCGGTGAAACCCCGGGCCGCCAAAGCAGAGCACACGAACTTAACCACTCCACCACGGGGCTGGTCCTAATAACATCCTTAAAACACAATATTATACAGCAAGGCAAAGCAGCACCCCAAATTAGTGTGAGCACTCTAATTAAGTTTTTCTAGAAAAGCTTGATATGTCCATGACAATGTTAACTTTAAAAATCAACTTTTTGATATTTATTTCCTTAAAGAATAATATACACCCTCAAATAATCAGTGGTAAATAAAATTGACTTTAATGTGTCTTTAATGTCAACCCACCCTCTCCTGAGACCTCGAGCAGCAGTGACATATTGGACCAGGAAAATACATCTGTAGTGATACATTTGAAATGAATGAACTATTGGGAAAAGAAACAAACAAACAAAAGAACCCGCTATGTTTCTACAAGGTCAATTTTATTTCTGAAGCTTCTAAAACATTTTTCCTGCAAACTATACAAAATCCATATCATTCTTTTTATTACAAAAATAAAAAAATTTTAAGCACCATGAATATTGGAGAAATAACTTTTAAATGTTATATAGGATCATGAATAACCATTATAAATAGTGGCTCATATCAAATACGCATGTCGATACCTTCCAACATCTAATATTCTTCATTGGGTTTTATTACAGGCTCAGTTGCCAAATAACCTCTTTTAACTGAGTTCATTTGAATTCATGATTTGGATAAGGTAAAAATAGGCCCAGCTTCAGTTTTTGGTCTTCATGGCAGGTCTTTGGTGAAAAAGCAAAAAATTTGCTTTTGTAGAGGTACTGTTAAATAAGTGGGTATGTAGAAGTTTCTTAAAATATCTTCATATTGAATAATCAAGAATGGAGGGATTCACATAGATTAAATTGGCTACGGCATGGTATGCCTTGTTTTTATTAAATTGTTGCACACCCATAAACACATCAACATGAAATGCTACCATGGAAACAAACGTGATGGTGGGAAAAAAGTGCCCACAGCCTTCTCCCCACCACCCAGATTTGCTGCCTGGCTCCTTGGCTGGTACTGGGAACTAAGGAAGCTGAGCTCCTAGGAAGCCCAAGGGACCACTTGCATCTGGGAAAATAGGAGCTCCCATGGGAAAAGAAAGAATCAGGGTAGACCTTCAGAGAAAACGGGGAGCTGATCCTGCCCACGCCAGCTTTTGTCTGATTCTTCAGGGAGCTTTCATTTGTGGCCAGTGAGAGACTCAGAGCAACTGCTGAGCTCAGGAGCTCGAGAGACAGACAGACAGATAAAAGAGCTTGAAAACCACACTGAGGCGGGACTTGTTTTCATTTAATATCTGGCTGGCCATCTGCTGTTTCTTAAACCCAACTGCAATGCTCAGGCACTGAACTGCCTCGGCTTTGAGTCAGCTGGTTTTCTCTGCTGAATTTCTGGGCTGAATTTCACTTCCTAAATGGTTTTTCTTCTTGTTTGGTTGAGAGCCACCCTGTTCCAGATTCTTGGTGGATATATTCTTTAACCCTCCCGGTATTGTGGCTTCATCAGGACACGTGGTGTTCTTCTCCCTGAGGTTACTCACCATCTCTGAGCCGAGTCTAATGTTGTAACCTATTGAGAAGTTATTCTTTGTATGGATGGTTTTCTTGTTTTTTGTTTTTTTTTTAACCCTTGTAGGCCCATTAGGAAAAGAATGGAAAAAGTTTCCCCTTGCAAGATGTTTAACTAGGATAATATGCTACTAAGTCTGGGCTCCTTTAGTCCCCAGAGGATCTCTCAGGTCCTAGTGTCTGGGGCTCCTCTCTCTGAAAGATCAATGTCTTCCTGGTGAGTGGTCGAGCTTCCCGTGTCTGAGAAAGCAGTCAAAGGAAGAATCTGTGTTCAGAGTTGGGAGAGGAGAGGCCAGAGGTCAGGAGAGGTTAGGGTTGGGGTGGGAGAAACAGAAAGGGGATGAAAGGAGAGAACTGAGCCTGTAAGCAGCCGGGGCCTCCCAGGAGGGAAGACTGGGGAAAGCCTGACTCTGTCTTTGTGGGTGAGATTCAGCGCCAAGGACAAAGCCTCCTCCAAGGTCCCCCATGGCCAAGCTTGGCGAGGACGCAGTTGATGGCTTCCCCTGCGAAGGATGCTCCTCTTTGTCCAGGCCATGCAGGCCTGAGCAAGGAGCAGAGGAAGGGCTGGGCCCTCTCCATGGTGTGGGAAGGCAGAGTCCTAGACTCCCTGTGTTCATGGAAAGAGCCCCCGAAATTGACCTCCACTGAACTGCCTGCCAATCTCAGAAGGTGGGTTCCTGGGCCAAATTTCATTTCATCCTATGCTCAGGGTGGCTTTTTTTGTTATTTTGCTTTTCATTTATTCAGACAAAATGTGCCCAAGTCCAAACTTTCTTTTGTCTTAATTTCCAAGCAGGACCCTTAAACCTATCCCTTCTCTAGTGTTCCTTGTCCCCATCAGTGGCGACACCATTCACCCAGCTCAGCTGAGAAATGCTGGGGTCATCCCTGACTGTCCTCTTCGTCACTCCTCACGTCCACTCCACTCGCAAGTGTTCTCACCTGTTTTCAAATGCATCCGGAGTCCCCCTCCTTCAGATCGCCTGGTCTAAGCCATCAAGGTCTCCGCCCCGGGGTGCTGCAGGAGCTTCTTGTGTGGTCGCCCTGCATTGCTCTGCTCTTTCCCACTCCAGTCACTTCTCCACAGCAGCCAGAGGGACCTTCCTTACCCCAGGTCAGATCCTGCCACACCTTTGCTCATCACCCCCCAGTGACTTTCCGTGCGTGACCACCTGGATGATGGATCCAAAGATATCCAGGTTCTAATCCCTGGGACGTGTGGATGTGATCTTATAGGGCAACGGCACTTTGCAGGTATGATTAAGATAAGGATTTGAGCTGGGGACATGATCCAGGTGGGCCCAAGATGTAATCACAAGGGACCTTAAAAGAGGGAAGTAGGGAGAGATCTGACGACAGAAAAGAGATCTGAAGATGCTCCACCACTGACTTTGAAGACAGAGGAAGGGGCCACGAGCCCAGGGATGCAAGGAACACAGCTCTTGAGACTGGAACAAGCAAGGAAAAGGATTCCTCCCAGAGCCTCCGGAGGGAGCACGGCTTTGCCCCCACCTTCACTTCGCCCAGTGAAACTGATGTTTGGCTCTGGCCTCCAGAACAGACAGGGAAGAAATATGCACTGTGTTAAGCCACGAGTGTGGTACTTTGACGCAGCAGCAGTAAGAAGCTAATACACTCCCGACTTAGAAGGGAATTTAACATCCTTACTGGGCTCTGAGGCCCTCTCCCTCCTGGCCTCTGTCCTTCATGTCTGACCTCCTCTTCTACACTCTCTGCTGGCTCAGCACTGCCCAGTTACACCTGAGCACATGCTAAGCACCCTCCTTCGTATCTGAGTTTGCCACAGATATTAACTTCCGTGCAGTTTCCAGGACAATGCTGAAAGAGGTGTGGATGGGGATTTTTAGGCCTCTGCCTTGGGCTCTGAACACTGGAAACTACTAAATTTCTTCTAGAGGAGGAAATTACACCATCGACCCATGTTGCCAGCTGCCCAGGGCATGCGATGACCCATGTTGCTCCAGCCTTGTCGGGCCACATAGACTAGGCAGTGGGTGGACCACTGAACCAGTGGTGTGAATTAGGAATGACCAAGAATTCAGAATACTTTCTGGAAATAAAGCTTCCTCCCCAGGGAGTGAGGGTTGTGGATCTTGACTGGGATACGCTGCAGGGACCCTCCAAGGATGGTGGTTCAAAGGAGGCAGAGGCAAGTGACTAACAGATGGCCTTAAGGACTCAGGACATTTCTATTGCTAATGCCCAATCTTGGGTTATCTCAGCGGAGAGCCCAAGTCCTTCGAAGCAAGTATTTGGGGGTGGGAGGGAGCTATACAAGGTCATACAGACAGTTTCACGGTGATGGGCTGTCCACCTGATTGGGAGAGTCCTGGACTCAGGCCATGGGTCAAGGGTACCCTGAGGGACAGACTTTGCTCTATCTAAGCTCAGAGCAAGCGAGTTTGAGCCCCACTCACGGCTTCTTCCAAGTACAGAGGCTGATGGAGAGGGGTGGAGGAGAAAGCGAGGGGAGCATGATGCAGAAGGAGAATCATGGCGCCAGGCAAGGGCCGCGTGCAGAGGGGGCAGTGCTGAGCCAGCAGTTCACAGCTCAAATGACCGCCTTGCAGGATTCCCGCGGCCTCACCAGCAGGTCTTTGCAAGCTGGCTGCCATGCTCTGGGATACAGCCCCTGGGCCTGTTGTGAAAGACGCAGAATGGTGTGGCCAGACCTCACACAGGGCAACTGTGCTCAGGAGGAAGAGACTAGAAAGAGTTCTGCCAAGTTCCTGAGACTGCCCTAAGGACAAGTACCTACTGCCAATGATGTGAACGCTACAGTGCACTTGGGGGGCCTTCAGAGACGAGAAAGGGATAAGAGAAGGGGCAGTACTGGCCCCTCTTCCATTAGGGACCCCTGTGCCCCTGCCTCCATCCTCACCCCAACTCCCAGATGATGGACAGAATGGGAGGCGTTTCATCTGCTGACAGGGGCCTGGCTGTGGGAGCCCCCCACTGATGTACTCTGCCACCCACCCGGGCAGGGCCTGCCTCCCCTGCAGAGAAGCAGGCTTCGAAAGAGGAGACCTCAGGCATAAGCAGAGCCTACCTCCTCCCAGGGCCATGGTCCTGACAACCGGGAGGGAGCTGGGAACCTAAGAAGATGAGCTGGGCCTGGGAGGTGGCTGAGCTTCAGCTTCTGTGACCGCTCACCAGCCAAGGCCACCAGCGCCCCCTGCTGCCAGTATTGAGCTGTGCACACTCAGAGAGCGGTGAGGGGAGAAATACAGCACCTTGGGACAGGAAGTTCGGACGGAGGCAGAGGCCAGCGTTACATCGGGCATGGAAGGGGAGGCAGAGAGGTGACCTAGGCAGGCCATGCAGGGCCGTGTAGGAGAAGGTAAGGGGGCTCAGCAGCGGGCACCCCCCGTCTGAAGAAATACTTCCTTTATCCCCGGCCTCCAGAGAGTTCCCCGGACGCAGCAGAAATCTGGCGGGAGGCTGTGCCCCCCGGGGTTGGAGAGAACGAGAGTGGGATTGATAAGGATGCCTTGTGAGTTGGGGCCGAGCGCTTGCGGTAGGCAGAACGGCCAAGATGCCCCCACAATTCCCACCCCCACCCCAGGTGAACAAGCCCTACGTGAACCCCTCCTTGGGTGTGGGCAGGAGTTGTGACTATGATGGGGTATCACTCTCATGATTATATCGCTTTATATGTCCTGAGTTCTACAGGTAGAACTCAGTGCCCTACTCAAGTGACTATGAGTTAGTCAGAGGAAAGATTATCCTGGGTGGGTCTGACCTAGTCAGGTGAGCCCTTGAAGGAGACAAGAAGCCAGGAGGGCTCTCCTCCTGGCTGGGAAGAATTGAGCTGCCAGGTTGTGGGAGGAGGGTCATGTGCCAGGGACCTGATGGAAACTTCTAGAAGCTGAGAGCAGTCCCTGGCCAATAGCCAGCTAGAAAAAAGGGAAGTCAGTTCTACAAATACAAGAAAACGAGCTCTGCTAACAGCTGCATGAGCTTGGAAGAGGCCTCTGAGCCTCAGGGGAGACTGCAGCTCTGGTTAACACCTTGATTTCCAGATGGTCTTGCCTGGTGAGAGGCCCTGAGCAGAGGACCCAGCCAAGCCATACCAGGACTCCTGACCCATGGAAACTGTGAAGTACAAATGTGTGCTGTTTTAAACTTCCAAGTTGGTGGCAATTAGTTGTGCAGAGAGAAAACTATACAAAGGTGTGAGGTGTGACCTCAAATGACAGGTGTGAACTCTTCATCAGGGCCAGGCTCACAGGACCATAAGGCCAGCACATCTGGGCCAGGCTGTGCACCGCTGTGAGCCGCCAGCCCCCAGTGGACCTGAGCTCTCCTCCCCCAGGCCTGTACTGCAGCCTTCAAGCCATGTTGATGTAAATGTTAGTTTCTTGTCTCCTTTTTTGATGAATGCATAAGATATTTTAGTAAGCTCTTTCCTAGGCAATTTTACAAAAAGATGCATCTATGAATTTGGATGGGTTTAATTTGTGGTTTTTTTCAAGGGTATGATACTCTTGGTACAAAGTATTCCTGTAAAATATGCAAAGTACAGTTACTATGATTAAAAAAATCAGGCTTCTCATGACTATTTGAACTAATGGAAGACTAGAAGCACAGATAATACCATACACAGGTTAATATTGCAACGTTTCATTCAATGCTCATTTAAAAAGTATTCATGGAGGATGCAGATATGCCAGACACTGTTGGCAGAGCTAGAGATGAGGGGAATAGAAAGGACCAACACGGTACCCACTCTCACAGAGCTTAGTAAGAGGAATCAGACTGGAAACATGTGAACAAATCCATTAAATCATTTCAGGTAGTAAGAGATGCCATGAAGAAGATAAATAAGATGCATCTGTTTCCTATGGGTGCTGTAACAAATTACCCCAAACTTAGTGCCTTGACACGACACAAATTTATTATCTTCTGGATAATAAGTTCTGGAGGTGAGATAATAAGTTCTGGAGGTGAGAAGTCTACAATCAAGATGTCAGCAGGGCTGTGTTCCTTCCGGAGGCTCTAGGGGAGAAGCTGTTTCCTTACTTTTTTCCAGAGGATACTTACATTCCTGGGCTCGTGGCCCCTGCCTTGCATCCCTCCAAACCTCGCTTGTTTCTGTCACCTATTTTAATCACCTCCTCTTCACCCTGCTGGTGAGGAAGGGAGTCCTGCCCCAGGGTTATGGGATGCAGAACACTCGACCACAGATACATGAGATCAACTGCAGTTTATTAGTCTCGTACACTCACAGCCAGAGGAGAAGGACATTGCACACCAGGCAGGGCCATACGAGATGGCACTCAGGAACAGAGTGAACAACGAGGGGCTGTGGGAGGAAAGCTTTGTAGTAACAGTAGGGTGGGGTGACCCTTGGTTCTCACAGGAGGGTAGCATGGGCCTGCTTGAATAATTCCACTAGCTGGGTGGGAACTGAGTCCTGCTACTCAGGAATAAGCAAGAACTGAGCCTGGTCCCCTTGATAAGGAGGGTCGTTTGGCTGGGGGACCTCACCCGTGGGAGCAGAGTCCAGAGGGGAACTTGCAGTTAAGCCATTTGAAGTCCTCTGAATTCCACCAGATGCCAAGGCAGCACATGTCGAGTCTGATTTTATGTCTTATACCACATTGTCACCACTCCTCTTCCTGGCAGAAAGTGGTTGAGGCAAAATTTCCACCCATGTTTGTCTGACTCCAGAGCTGTTGCTCTAACCACCACATCACACAGCCTCTCTAGTGCTGTGGGTTGTGGTGGCCAGTGTGTAAAGATGGCCCCCAAGGAGCCATGCCTGCCAGCATTCATGCCCTTATGAGGTCTGCTCCCACACTGAGTCTCAACTGGCCGTAAGACTCAATTTAACCAATAGACCGTGGTAGACATGACATTGTGTCTGTTCTGGGCCTGTGAAGGCCTGGCAGCTTAGAGGGTGAGACCCTCTAGGGAGAGAAAGGGTACAGTGGGGAGCACCAAGATACCAGTCACGTAAGCAAAGAAGCCATCTTGGAACATTCTAGCAAAACAGAGTCTCAGAGACTATAGCCCCAGCCAACCTCATGGAGCAGAGGAATGGCCTGCTGAAGCCAGGTGATCCACAGTGTAGTCAGAGAGAATACACTCGAGGCTGTTTTAAGCTGCTAAGTTTTGAGGTGATTTATTACTCCGATAGATAATGAAAACTCCAGTTTAAATCTTCTCTCAGTGAATTTTGCACCATTAGTGAAGCAGAACCACTTCCGCCTAGTGCTACAGTAAAGAAAGCAACCTGATTCTCTCTTGTACGAGAAGAACCCTTGGGTAAAGAGACTTGTGTATCAATAAAAAAGGATGATGGAAGCCCTCCAGCTGTCCTACACTTTTTATCATTTATATTCACTTCTGTGGATATTTTAATAAAGCTTCCTCACTCTTTGCAGATTCCCCGTGTTTAAAAAAGAAATATTCTGTCACAATGCTTGATTGTTCTGAAGCCTTTCGAGAGAGTTACTGCATCCATGTTCTTCCAGAAACACCGAAAGCATGACTTCAACCCATTAGCTAACCTAGCCCCGAGGTAACGTGTTAGGTTCTTTGTATGGCTCCAAAGAAAGATGGTGTGTAATTCCAGGTGGTGGTGTCATTAGGCACAGCCGCTGTTCTAAAAAAACATTCTAAAAGCCAGAGGAGGTGTCTTTAAAATTTTTCAGACTCATGCCAAAGCTGCTAAGTCAGTGGTGGCCTCCCACCAGGCCCTCCCACCTCTCCCGTGGTTTATGATGCAGCAGAGTTTTGAGGGAAGGCATTGTATTAAGCTAAATATGATCTGCTCAAAATTTCCCTGCCACCGTTGACTTAGGTGTTCTCCTGAGCAAGGGAGATTCCAGAACACCCCATCCCAGGGTCATCATTTAATTCCCCCAAGAAAGATGTTTGAGGCTGACATGCCGACATGTGTTTATTTCTGTCACCATTAGAGATGTACTTTTCTTTCAGAAAGAAGTCTCCACATGCCTAGGAGGGCCCAGGCCCTGGTTCTCGTCACAGTCTTCCACCCAGCCCTCTCTCAGCAACTCCAGAATTACCCATATCTAGCTGGGTACATTGATTTCCCCTCAATGTTTCCAGATCTCAGTCCACCCAGTGACTTGAGCTAGGGCCGTGGAAGGGACCCCCTGTTTCCTTGTCCCCCACTTCACTCACTTCTCAAGTCCTGCTCATTCTCTCTTCTTTCTTTGGAACATGAGCCCTGCGCTCCAATCCCAGAACTCCCCACCCTCCACCCCACGCCGAGCCCTATGCAACCACTAATCTCCTTTCTATTTCTATAGATTTCGCTGCTCTAGACTCCCATATAAATGGGATCATATAATATGTGATCTTTTGTGACTGGCTTTCTTCACTTAGCAAAACATTTGTGAGGTTCATACACCTTGTAACATGTGTCAGTACATCATTCTTTTTTATGGCTGAGTAATATTCCACTGTATAGATATACCACATTTCAATTATCCATTCATCAGTTGATGGACGTTAGGATTGTTTCTACTTTTTCACTATTATGAATAATGTTGCTACGAACATTTGCATAAAAGTTTCTGTGTGGGCATACTGTTTTTATTTCTCTTGGGTGTATACCCAGGAAGTAGAATTGCTGGGTCATATGGTAACTCTATGTTTAATCATTTGAGGAACTGCCAGACTGTTTTCCAAATCTGCTGAACCATTGCACTCGCCCACCGGGAGTGTGTGAGGGTTCCAATTTCTCCACGTCCTCTCTGACACTTAACCGCTCTCTGACTTTGTGGGTATGAAGTGGTGTCTTGCTGTGGTGTGCATTTGCATTTCCCTGACGATTAGTGATGTTGAGCATCTTTTCCTGTGCCCAGCTGGCCACTTGCTTTGGTTTGAGAGGAGGGGCTTCATTTTGCAGAACATCCTACCATTCTCTCTCGCTCTCCTCCTTCCCCTCTGCCCTCCTAAATCCCACCCACCCCAAATGCACACCCAGGTCCAAACTCTTCTCCCTCCATTACATTGGGTGGCTCCCCTCTTTCTCTGAAGGCCCCGTGCCTGTCAACACAAGGGCCCAGGGCGCTCCGGGTCTGCCACAAGTGGGCTTACCTGACAGAGGCAGGACATCTCGCACCAGCTGCTTAGATGAAAATTTCTCCATCTTCCTACATCTGTGTAACTGGCACATGGGAGGGGCTTACTAGTGGATAGCTGTTAGTATTTATATGTGTTTGAATGTATGTGTTTACTTCTTGGAAGTGCTACAGATTCACAAGATGAGGAGCTCCTCCAAAAATTCAGAAGGAAGAAAAGGGTTTGGTGGCATATGTTGAAATTTTGGACCCCCAAAGAGCCCACTTTTCATAAGGATCTACTTTCAGTAAAGTAAAACAGATAGTTTTCTAAAGAAGAAAGAGCCTTAGAAAGATGAGAAACTCACTCATGCCTGATGGTAGCCATGGCAAGATTTATATGTAAAGCTCAGAAATTCTAGAGTCCTGCTTCTTAAGGGAAACTACTGGGGCTGAATAAGGAGCAGTGTGACTTCTGATTGTGTGTCATTACCAGCCTTGGCTGAATTCCAGTCTCAGGCCAGTGCCCTGAGCATCTCTTTGTACTTCACATGTGTCAAGAAAGAACAATCGACAGTAGGTCCTCAATGCACTCTTGTTGACTGTTGGAGGGACCGGTAGGTCAAGTCAACAGGTGGGGTCAGGTAAAAGAGGGCAGGGGGTGTGGGTGGGGAAGGAGGATGGGCTTTCCTAATCATAGCACAAGGGGCGCTCCATCCAGGTAGGCACTAGAGATGACTAGGAGTGACTGACAACAAGAACTCCAAGGTAAGTCTACACCCATATAAAGGACAGGACACGTCCTGGGATGAAAAAAATCAACCTGGGTTTTGGTCTTTATTCCTGGTTGGTGCAAAGACATGAGAAACTAACAAGCTGGGTGACTTTGTCAAATGGGGAAATCACCCTCAGGCCAGTTTCTCCGTCTGTTGAATTCATTTATTCTCTGAACAGTTATTGAGTACCTGCCAGGTACCCAATACAGTGCTGAATGTTGGGGATAGCAATGAATCAAAGTCCTGATAATCCAGCCAGGATCGAGTGCAAGAGGAAGGATTGGGCCTTTCTACCTGAGGAAGCCCAAGAAAGGTTACTACAGCAAGGTGGTATTAATGTTGATTCTTGACAGATGGGAAGGACTCTGCCACATGGACCAAAAAAGGAAAGGTGTTTTAGACGATGTTGTTGGTACAACAGCAAACACCTGCAGAAGGGGAGTGTTCATCTAGTCGAGGTATGGGACCTCTAGATGCACACTCCCCCGGTTGATGATAACACTAAGCTCAAGGCCCACCTTGGGATCTAGTGACCCCCAGGGCTTAAGAGGTTATGATGGAGTTCACTGTTTCTGGAATCCAGAGAGTAGCCGAGGTGTACCTTGACCAGAGATTAACAGATGCCATCTTTAGCCTGCAGAAGTCATGGACACTCCACCCGCAGACTGGGGGCCTGCCAGGGATGAGATCATAGTTCAGGGGTGGGTTCTCAAGTCTGGGCTTGTTCCTGGGGCACTGGCATGGGGCCCACATGCTTAGAGGTTTCTTCTGTCTACCAACGCTTACACCTCTAGGCTCTGCTGGCTAATATTCCCATATACTCACCAACCATGCCTCTTGGACCCAGAGACGAAACCTTCTCATCCACCTCCATCCTGCCCTCAGGGTCCAATAATTCTATTTGTAGGCCCTGAAACCAATAGGATGATCTCATCCTTTTTCGCAGACAGTTGGGTATCTACCTCTAGGACAAGAACAAGAGTTGAGACCTGGGGATGGGAGTGTCCTCCCAGACCAATAGGTCCCTGTCCCTACTTCCTGCTAGAAACCCTTTCCCCACTCCCACTGGAGCTTTGAGCAGTAGTCCCCAAGCTCTACAGGGGGAGTTGCTCTCATCTTCTGTCTGGAGCAGACTGTTCTGTGTTTAAGAGTGTGGGGGCCCTTTTTCTATCACTTTTTCTCTGGGCAGTAACTTATTACAGTGAATAACCTTGACTTGCTTTGTCCTACTCTCTGCTGTGATATGTACATAAGTAGAGTTCTTGATCCTTCTTCACGAGACTTGAGATGACCTTCCATCTTCTACTCTTCTGAGCTCTTTTGTGCTTGTGGCGCAGTCCAACTTCCACAGGAGGGCAGCTTCTCACCTGGCATCTACACTTGCTTAATCTCACCCTTGCTAAAGCAGGAGACCGCAGTGGCAGGCCAGAACAAGTCCTGTAGCCTTGGGCTAAGGGTGGATGACACTTGAGTGATGTCCCCCAAAGTCCCACCTCCCTCATCCACCCCACAGCAGAAGTTGGCGGACAGTTGAAACACCTAATAGTAAGGATAACTAAAATCCTCATATCTTTTCTATAAGTAGGAGGTTACAGCTTGGAGCCAGGCACCTTTGCTAACCTCTTGGAGAGACAGGGAGACAGGGCGCCATCCACCTTGATGGTCACATTTCAAAGACTTGACTCCAAGGTCCCTAAGAAAGACATTCCTAGAAAGCAAGAATGATAAGGGACTTATTCAGATTTTTGGAAGATTGGCACACATCCCAAAGAGAAAGAGAAAGAATTCTAAAATAAGAACTCAAAGACAAGGGAGGGAGGCGTTCTCTTTCCCTTTTGGGACCAGGGAAAATGCTATTTCTTGTTATTTGTATTTACCCTTATACTGCCTAGGAAATTAAGGAGCAACTGAAGACCACTGAAGGGCAGAGTGCCTGGGAGAATGGTCCCCCAAGCCCAGGGGTGGAAGAGCTTCTGTCGTCCAGGCAGACTGGCCCTCCTTTTCCTGTTCGCTGGCTGCTCCACTTCCCAGGCCACCGGCCAGTCCTGGAGCTGCTGTCTCCTGAGGTCTCACAAGCACCCTCCCAGATCCAGCTTCCCTCGTTTTCCTGTCCTCATTCCCACCCCCATTTCTCTGTCTAAAACCTGCTGTCTGCCGCAGTGGACTGACCTTGAGAACGCAAAAGTCCTTCTTGCTTTTGAGCCACCGGAATCGGCAAGTAGTTCAGAAAGGCGTCCCCAGGACCTGGGGAACCGAACTAAAAATCCAGATACCTGGGACACTCCCCAGACTAATTAAACCAGGACCACTGAGCAGTTTTGAAAGCTCCCCCGGATTCTAAAGTGTGACCAAGGGTGGAAACCTCTGGCAGGCGGCAGAACATGGAGCCATCTTTTGTGTATTACTGGGGAGTCCAGACTGGAGCCTGTGAGCGAGAGGAGCCTGTGAAACTCTGTAGGGAGAGGAAGAGTAAGATTGGGGAGTTTGAAAGATCCTCTGGTGGCCATGAGGAGGGTGGACAGGAGAGAAGAAAGGCTGGAGACCACAGAGGAGATTGTTGGGTGATCAGGTGAGAGCCGTCTGGGCCTGGGCTTGGCAGGGGCAAGAGGGCTAGAGAGAAGGGGCAGAGTCTGAGAAGGGTTAAAGAAGCACTTCGACCTTGCTCACCATCGCTCAAGGTCCTCCTTTTCCCCTTCTCTCTGTTCTTAGGTTTCTGCAGTCTTTAAGTCAGTTCCCAGAAGAACAGGAGTTAGCGTTCACGCTGGGAAGTCTGGCAAATGTCCCCTCATGAGGAGGCAGGAACATCTGCTTACATCACTCGTCAGAGATGAATTCAAGGGGGAGGTCATTCTACCAGGGCTGTGGGAGGGGAGGGAGATTCTGGATAACTTTTCTCTCTTCTCGATTTTATAAATTTTTCTAGCATGGTTACATTACTTTAAAGGAAAACCAAATTCATGATAATAAAAAGCATCATTAAACAATTTCTGCTTGTGGTTAATATTCTCATGGCTGATTCCAAGTTCCTAAGATGCAATACTGGGATGAAACCCAGGGGTTACTTTCTTCAGTTTTCTTCCTAACTGTCTATGAAGGAGAATGAACCATTTCCCCATATACTCAATGACAGAATTCCCTAAAATGGAATATTACAGCCTTTAGTGTGTGGCTAAAGTCCTGGGCCGGGGTTTCAGGTTAATTGCAATTTCAGATGGTGCCGTCTCACCAATCACAGAATCCAAAGCTAGGCTGGAAATTGCTTCTTCCCAGTAGGGGACAGTATTTCCTGTTCAGTCCTTAACTGTGATGTAACATGCCCCCTACAGGGACTGAAAGTTTCTCCTCTTCTTAACTCGCCCTGTTACTTCCTGTTTCCGCCATGGCCACAGGAAAGGGTTTCTCATATTTGAGAATTCAGCAAGAATGCTGGTTGCATCTCTTTTTTATCTGGAAAACCTTGACCTACTTTGCATCCTCATCTTGTCAGACATTTTAGCAACATTGGCCAGAGGGAACCACCCCCTCCTTTTCGAGACACCTTATTTTCCTGACTTCCAGGATGATGTTCTCTCTGGCTGTTGCTTCTCGCTCTCCTTTCCTGCTTTATTCTCCTGAGAGACTGAATAAACAAATGGACAAGGCCAGGTCAGACATAAAAATAGAACTCTGACTCACAACCTGCAGCAACCTGCCCCCGAAAACAACATCTTATCTCTAGTAAGCAGCCCAGGAAGCCAGACGGCTATCAGCCAGGCTTGTCCGAAGCCAGCGTGCTATCTCGAATAACATTATGGAAGCTAACCAGTAACTTCTATAACAATCAGCCTCAAATAGCCAGGACTTGACTGATAACTGACAGCTTCCCCAGTTTTTCCCCCCTCCCAACTTGGAACCAACCAGAGAAAGACAAATATGCTGCCTAAAACAATCATAGAGGATGCCCCCCTTCTAGTTAGCTGCCTGCATCTTCCCCAGGCCCGCAGCCTCCAATCAGGACACCTGAAGTCTTCTCTTTTTTCCACTATGAAGCTTTCCCGTTTCTCTGCCTGTCTTTGAGTCTCTAATAAAATGGCAGTGTTGGTGGCCGACTCCCTGGCTGCAACACGCTCTGAATAAATAGCCTTTGGGTTTCTCATTTAGTTAGTCTTTATTTATTTGCACACTTGTCTATGAAACTCTAACCCCTGGAGTGTCTCAGGACGGATCCTCAGAACTCTCTTCTCTAAGGACCCTTTCTCCAGGGAGATTTTATCAAGTCCCCTGGCATTAAGTACCATCAATATGCTGATGACACCCGAATGTGTGTCTCCAACCTGAGTCCTCTCTGAGCTCCAGATTCAACATACAACTGCTCACTTCTAGACACGGACTTTGAAAAGCACCCCAACCTTCACATGTGCAAAAGACAAACTTCTAGATCTTTCCCCCCTCCTCCTCAATTCAGTTAATGACACCAGCCTCCACACAGCTGTTCAGGTCAAACCCAGCTGACTTCCTTGAGTCTTATTCTCACTTCTTGGGCTCTGCCACATTATTCAGAGCCATTCGGGGACTTCTGACACCTCTGCTTCAAGATGGTTCTCAGATCTGTACGTTTCTCGCTCTCTTCTCTGCAACCAGCCTAGTTCAAGCCCCGTAATATCTCACATGGACCACATGGAGGCTCACTTCATGCCTCGGAGCGAATGAGTGAGCAGCTGGGTTGATTTCTCACTGACCTCCAATATCTAGCTGCTCTCAGTGGTTCTAAAGAGCCTTTTCAGCAGATGGAATTTATCTTCCAGGAAACTTTGAGATTACATTTCATGAAAGATATGATCTTAACAAGGAACTGATGAAATGCAAAGGTCATTAGTCTTTGAGTTAGAACTCCTCTTGATAAAAAAGAAGCCAACGATTTCCATATTGCAAAGGATCTGTAGATCCACTCATCCTCAGCAACATGGAGGCCAAGGATTGATCACATAATACTTGTCAATTCTCCTAGGCTGTCATTGTATATAGTTTATGTATATACACATATAGTATTTGTTACATGTTCTTACAGATCTGTGTGTTTGTGTATGTATCTCTATATATATATGTACATACAAATATATATGCATATGTATATTTCAAAACTAGGAAAAAGAATAGAGAATAACATGGTGATTACCCAAGTAGCTGAACCTAACTGTATCACAACTTCTCATTCTGCAATACATGCTCCATATATAGACAAAACATTATAGGTAGAAGTGAGACCCTCTGTCCCCTGTTTCTTGATTTTCTCCCCCTTCCTCCCTCTGCAGAGGTAACTGCTATCATGAATTTGGTATTTATAATCTCATATGTGTTTTTATATTTACACTAAATTTTGTAAGTCCATAAGCAAGGTATAGTTTGTTTTACCAATGGCAAATTTTTAAAATTTGCCTATTTTAGGTATTATTTGGCAAATTAATTTTAAAATTTTAACATTGTTATATATATATATTTTTTTAATTGAAGTATAATTGACATACAATATTAAATTAGTTTCAGGTGTACAACATAGTGATTTGATATTTTGATGCACTATGAAATGATCGCCCTGCCAAGTTTAGTTACCATCTGTCAACAAACAACGTTATTACCATGTTATTGACTATACTCCCTATGGTGTACATTACATCCTCGTGACATTTATTTTATAGCTGGAAGTTTTTACCTCTTGATCCTCTTTATCCATATGGATACACATTCTGATTCATTCTTCATGCATTCTTGCTTTCTTTCCATCATTGAAACTTATTAAAATATATAGAAAAGTACAGAAATAATGAATGCCGGCTAGGTTAATTTTCATTAAGTGAACATGCCCATGGAACCACGAACTGGATCAAGAAATAGAGCGTTGATTGCAAAGCAGAAGCCCCTCACATGATGTCATCCAGTCAGCATCTGCCCCACTCTCCCAAAGGAAACACTTTCCTGCCTTCTCACACCACAGTTATCAGTCTGAAAACTCTATAGAAGGAATCACAGAGTTTGTAGACTTGTGGCTGGCTTCTTTTGCTCAACTTTATATCCGAGAGATTCATCTATTTTTTTGCATAGAAGTAGTTTGTTATTTAAAATTTTTTAAAATAGACTTTATTTTTTAAAACAGTTTTAGACACTCAGAAAAATTGAGAAGATAGGACAGAGAGCTCCCGTATATGTCACATCCAGTCTCTCCTATTATTGACCTCTTACGTTAATATGGCACATTTGTTACAAGGAATAAACCAATGTTGACATGTTATTAACAAAAGTTCATAATTCATTTCAATTTTCCTTCTCTTTACCTAGGGTCCTTTTTTTCTGTTCCAGGATCCCGCATTACGTGTAGTTGTCATGTCTCAGACTTGCCCTTTTTTGATACTCTCGAGGATTTTGAGGACGGGTCAGGTATTTTGTAGAATGCCCCTCTATTGAGATTTGTCTAATGTTTTTCTGGTGATGAGACTGAGTTATAGGTTGTTGGGAGGAGGACCACAGAGGGGAAATGCCATTCTCATCACATCATAGCAAACGTGCATGCAGCACGATTTATGACTGTCGATAGTGGCCTTGGTCACTCATCTGAGGTGTTTGTCAGGTTTTTCTGCTGTAAAGTTACTCTTTTTCTCTCCCCTTCCATACTGCACACTTTGGAAGGAAGTCATTATGCACAGCACTCACTTACCGAGTGGTGGGGAGTTTTACTCCCGCTCCTTGCAGGCAGAGTATCTATACAAATTATTTGGAATTTCTCCACATGCGAGATTTGTCTCTTCTTCCTCATTTATTAATTTATTCAGTCATTTTTATATCAGCTTGTACTCATGGATATTTACTTTATACTTTGCGTTATAATCCAATACTACTTTGTTTTGTTGCTCAGAGGTTCTGGCTTTGACAGTTGGGAATTCTCTCAATTGGCTCTTGGGTTTCTTTGACATACACCCCATCAATGTTTAGTTTAGTTTAGTTTTGAGCACTTCCTTGCTTTTGAGGACTACCAGACGCTCTAGGCTCCTGTTGTATATTTCCTGCCCCAGTCTTAGGATGAGCCGTTTCTCCAAGGAGCACTGATTTCCTTTTATTGGAGAATAGTATTGAAAACCAAGATCCGGGTGCTAGGCTTGCTTGTTGTTACTGGGATGTCGTTTCCCATAGGCTCTCTCAGATGACAGAGCAAAAAGGATGTATGTTTGTACTAAATCGTCTATATATACTCATCTGTACATACTTGTATGTATAACCATCTGTATCTACATTAAGCTAAATGTGAAGTCATACTGATATCTCCAACTCAAATCCATCACTACATAGATCATTCTGGCTTCCTTCCCTTGCTTATTGATGAACTCCCACTCCAGTGGTGAGAAACCTGGTTCCCACCATCCACCATCCATTCACATACTTGTTCCATTCCAGTATAAATTATATATAGCAGTATTGGAATTGTTCACCAGGACCCCTGTGGGAAATAACTTTATCAACTAGAGTACAGTGCTCATACGCAGTTTCTCTTGCCTTTAGTCTTGTAGATCTCACTCATTTCCAAAGATACTTAGGTCAACATCTCTCCCTGTGCCTCTTCACCCCCTTAGTGAGGTTGTTTCATACATTTGTAACACAGTTAAATTCTCTTGTCACAGTCTGCCTTCCTTCCTGGGATCTCCAACCTTCTAAATAATTTTTTAAAACTTGCATTCATTAAAATTCATTCTTTGTTCTGTAGGTTTTGACAAATGCATATCTTGTATCCACCATACGGTAATTTTACTGCCCTAAGAATTTACATTGCAATAACTTTACTGCCCTGGGGCTGGCCCCGTGGCTGAGTGGTTAAGTTCACGCGTTCTGCTTCAGTGGCCCAGGGTTTCACTGGTTTAGATTCTGGGTGCAAACCTAACACCACTCATCAAGCCGTGCTGAGGTGGCGTCCCACATAGCACATCTAGAAGGACCCAGATCTAGAATATACAACTATGTACTGGGGGCTTTGGGGAGAAGAAGAAGAAGGAAAAGATTGGCAACAGATGTTAGCTCAGGTGTCAGTCTTTAAAAGAAAAAACCAAACCAATAACTTTACTGCCCTAAAAATCCCCCGTGCTCACCTATTCATTCTTCCCTTCTCCCCCCGAACCCTGGCAACCGCTGATCACTTTACTGTGTCTATAGTTTTGCATTTTTCAGAATGTCAAGTAATTGGAATCATACTATAAGTACTCTTTTCATACTGGCTTCTTTCAGTTAGTAATAGGCACTTATGTTTCCTCCATATCTTTTCACGGCTTGATACTCGTTCCTTTTATTGCTGAATAACATTTCATTTACGGAGGTACCACAATTCATTTATCTGTTTAATTAGTTCCTGAGAGAAGTGTGTTAAAATTCCACTCTGTTTATAATTTGTCTTTTTCTCTTTTTCATTCTATAGTTTTTGCTTTATATATTGATGATATGTTAAGTATACACAAATCTAGAATTTTTATATCTCGCTGATGAATTGTCTTTTATCATTATAAAATGCTCCTTCGTATGTCTAATATGCTTCTTAGTCTATTTTGTCAGGTATTAGTGTACTTACACCAACTTTCTTTTGTTTAGTGTTTGCGTTGTGCATTGTTTTCTGTTCTTTTACTTTCAACATTTCTGCATCCTTATATTTAAAAGGTGTTTCTTATGAAGCACATATAGCAAGTTTTGTGCTTTTATCTTGTCTGATAATCTTTGTCTTTTCCTTGGAGTATTCTGTCTTTTATACATACTGTAATTATTCATGTGTTTGGGTTTAAATCTACTATCTAAATAATCGTTTTCTATTAGTTCCACCTGTCTATCTTCCTTTTCTTTCTTTCCTTTTTTGGACTAATGAAGCTACTTTATTTCATATTTCCTCATCATTAATTTATTATCACTATGTTCTTTCATTATTATTTCAGTAACAACAGCAGAGATTACAACATGCTCACTGAATTATTAAAAATCTTTATTTTGCCTTCAATTTTAAAGGATGTGTTCACTGGGTATAGAATTCTAGGTTGGCAGTTATTTTATTTCAGCACTTTGAAGATGTCGTTCCATTCTCTTTTGGATTCTATCATTCCTTTTGAGAAATAAGATATGTATCTTATTGAAGATTCTTTGAAGTTATGCATCTTTCTTTTCCTCTGTCTGATTTTAAGATTTTCTCTGTTGTTTTCTGCATTTTTATTATGATGTGCCTATGTGTGACTTTCTTTGAAGTAATTTTGCCTGACGTTTTTAACACCTCTTTAAGCTGTGCCTTGACTTTTTAAAATCAGTTTAGGGAAATTCTCAATCCCTATCTCTTCAAATATTGCTTCTGCTCCATCTACTTCTTCTCTACTTCTGGGGCTCCAACTGCATGTGTTTTTGTCCCTTTGCCTATATCTCTTATACTCCTTTTTGTATTTTCCAGTATTTTTTCTCTTGTGCATCACTCTACATACTTTTAAGTGACATCTTCTAATTCATTAATCTTTTCTTCAGCTGTAACTAATCAGGTAGTAAATCCATCCACTGAATACTCTTTATAAATTCTAGCTTTCTGCTGAAATTCTATTTATTCATGAATTAACTCTGGAAATTTATTTTTTCTGGAAAAAATATATATATTTCATCCAAATATTCAAATTATGTTTCTTGAGTGGCTTTTCATTTAGTTGATCTTTTTCAATTTTCTTTGTCTTCTTTTTTGTTAATTTCTGTTCTTAGTTTAAAATTTAATTCTTTCTTTGGTTTATCTCATAGTTCTTCTTTTGTTTTTTGAGTTTATTTTCTGTCATTTTTCTATTTAAAAATGTATTTAATGCTATAAACTAACCTCTATAAGCCACTTTATGAACCCAGAGGTTTTCATATATAACACTTTCCGATGTCATTTAATATCTTATTATTTCTACAATGTTTTCTTCTTTAACTAGTGAGTTAGGTAGACATGAATTTGGTTTCTGGTTTTCAGATATATGAATGTTTATTGACTATATGTATTTATTATTGATTTATAACTTTTTAAAACTCAAAAGCAGGATTTATTTTTCTATCAAATCATTAGTCCGTGTTCCAGCCAATGGATGAGGGCACATCAAACCCCATAGAAGCTCTTGGTAAAAATAATTGTAATTTTCTATAGGAAAAAAACACATTTTTTTCTTTTTAAAAAGATCCTACATATTTGTGAGCAGGAGAAAAAAAATCACATGTTGAATGGGTCTGTGCTTTCTTCTTTTGCGTATTCAGAGGCTCCCTTCCTGCTGTCACTTCTGCACAGATGAGGCACCAATAACAGGTCTGCAGCTGCCGTCACAGTCCTATCTCTGTGCCACTCGGTGGTTTGATAACCTAGAACTGTGGTGTGATTTCAATTTATAATGCCCCAAGAACACTGAAAGGATCTAAATTAAATTCTTCAAATTCTATTGAGTGTCTACTATTTGCTGGGCACAGGCTAGATACTGGGTAGTTCTGAGAAACATAAATGGTACTTAGAGATTTTCCCTCCCAAGTGGCAGGAGGATGTTTGCTGGGGATTAAGACAACCAGTTTCTCTGCTTACACTACCCAAG
This sequence comes from Equus quagga, assembly GCF_021613505.1. NCBI lineage: Eukaryota > Metazoa > Chordata > Mammalia > Perissodactyla > Equidae > Equus > Equus quagga. The sequence goes on along the minus strand of NC_060287.1, from coordinate 30,455,360 downwards.
GTAAGCATGGAACTCAGGCCTTGGCGAAAGATGCTGTGCTCTCGCCTGACAGGTGCTGCCATGGAAGAGCCAAGGTCAGTCTCTAAACAGATATGGAATTTGCTCCACAATCCACATAGTGATGTGTCTCCAAGGATCTCCAGGTCATGTGGCCAATGAATGAAAGCTTCACGGAAGTTCACATGAAGATCACTATGTTGTGGTCCAGGACATCAGGTACTATGCAGAAAAAGCACGCATAGGAAAATGGTACTCCCATCTCAGCCTTTGTGGTAACATTCACCAGTTGCTCACTCCAAGGTCAAATGAAGGAAGCATTAGTTGTCGTATATGTCCCAAACATTGTGTTCATGTACTGAACATGACTGGACAGGCTGGCTCCTCCCATAGGATAGAAGTTGGAGTTCCTGATTTTCAGGGTGGCCACGTTGGCAAGGATTACAGGGGAGTTCTGCTTATTAAACGTGACTTTCACTACTTTGATGCTATAATCATCCGCAAGGACTGAATGCAGAAGCAGGAAGAATACCCCCACTCAGATGCCAGGAGACAGAACAGGGTGGACAGGAGGACACACTGCTTAGTTCTCTGAGGGCACAATCTCTGATCTCTGTGTGGGATTGAACCCACCTACTCATTCGCTTCCTCTTTTGGAAGGTAACCTGTCCCTTGACACATGAGACTGTAATGCTATCTCACCCCATGAACTCCACATGTGGGAACTGGGCAATGGCTCCTTCCTGCTCTTGTTCAGGCTGCAAATCCTCCCTGTCATCTTCTCTCTTTCCCTTTCAGGAAGAGGAGAGGGGGCAAGCATGGGACCCCATGGCCATGGTGTGCCACTTGTGTCACATCCTGCCTCTTTGGTTTTCAGAGCTGCACATACCGATTTATAACTTAATCGCATTTTGGTCGTAGAACCCAGTCTGTATAAAACTGATGTTTAAAAATTTGTTGAGACTTCTTTTGTGACCTCGTTCACAGCCAATTTTTGAGAGTGTTCCAGAGGCACTTGTAAAGAATGTATATTCTCTGTTAGTTGGGTGCAGGGTTCTATGTATCTACTCAATAAAGCTTGTTCATTCTGTTACTCAAATATTCTTTATGCTTACTATTTTTTTGAGGTGGGGAGATCTATTAGTTTCTGAGAGAAGGATGTTAAACCTCTCTCCACAACCCAATTCCTCTTAATGTAGATACCCCAATTTCTTGTAAATCTGCCACTATTGTTTTATGTTTTTGAGCCTGTGTACTTAGGTGCATACAAACCTATAATTTTAATATCTTCCTGGCAGATTGTTTCCTTTTATTAAATTGTGGTGGCCTTTGTATCCTATTAATTACCTGAATTTTTACTTTTTTCTTGTGTTAATGTTGCTGCCTTAGGTTTCTGTCATTTATCCCTGGCTTAGCATGTTTTCTCATGACTTAATTTTCAACTTTTTGATTTGGTTTTATTTCAGATATGTGTCTTGTAAGCAGTATATAGTTAGATTTTACTTTATTATTCAACGTGAAAATCCTAGGCTTTTCATGTGTGTTTATACTGTTTAAAGATATTATGATTATTGATATATTTGGATATATTTCTATCATCTTATTTTTTATTTCTGTTTAAGAACTTTTTTCTTAAAGTGTTTTTCCCTCCTGTTTTCCATTGGTTTGGTAAAGCATGCTATATTCACTTTTATTTTAAAAAGGGAATTTAGTTTGTTGCTTGCAACTTACAGATTTTTTTCTATTCTTTTCATAATTACCTATAAATCTTTAGCATACTTAGTGAACTATGAATTTAATAATTTTCCTATGAAGTTTCTAGTTATTCAATATTTCTATCTTCTTCCTGATCACATCAAGGATCCCAGAAAACTTCACTTATCCATTGAACTTTCATCCATGTAATTAATCTTACCCTTTTTAAGACCTCTAAATTAATCATTATCATTTTATTAATTTAATAGATATTAAACCTATTAAGATACTTTATCAATTTCAGTGATTACCCTTTTATCTTGAATTTCACACATTCCTTCTTGTCCTCTTTTCTTCTGGCTGAAGTACAACCATTTATAGTTCTTTTAGTGAATGTGAATTCTTTTCATTTTTGAAATTCTGAAAACCACTTTAGTTTGCCTTATTCCAAAATGGTAGTCTAGCTGGTTGTGATAGTCTAAACCCATGTAATTCAATGGAGAAAGATCAGTCTTTTCAACAAATGCTAATGGAACATGACAGTGGGATATTGCCAGACAAAAACAATCCTCAACCTTTCCTCCACTCATAAAAAATTCAGCTCAGGTGGATCATAAGCTAAACGTACAACCAAAAACTATAAAACTTCTAAAAGAAAACATAGAAGAAAATCTTAGTGATCTTCGGTTAGACAAACACATTCCTAAGATTAAAAAAGCATTAATCAAAATTAAATTTAATAAATTAGACTTCATAATTTGCTCTTTGAAAGACATTGTCAATGAAATGAAAGACAAGCTTCACACTGGGAGAAAATATTTACAAAATGCCTATCAGATAAAGACGTCAATCCAGAGATATGGAGAACCAAGCAACATATGAAAAGATATACAATATCATTAGTCATTTAGAAAATTCAAACTAAAACCACAGTGAGAGACCACTACACACCTACTAGAATGACTAAAATTTTTAAAACTGACCATTCTGAATGCTGGCAAGGACGGGGAGCAACTGGAAATCTCGCATGCTATAGGTAGGAATGCAAAATGGTACAATCAATTCAAAAAAATATTTGAAAGTTTCTTATAAAGTTAAGCATACAACTACTTCTCCTAAGTATTTACCCAAGAGAAATAAAAACATAGGTGCAACATAAAGACCTGTAAGTGGATGTTCTTAGCAATTTTTCTCATAAGAACCCTAAAGTAGAAACAACCTTAATGTCTATTAACTAGTGATGGATAAATTGTGGTATATCTATAATGAAATACGAAACAGCAATATAAAGGAACAAACTTCTGACACCTGAAACAACATGGATGAATCTCCAAATCATTGTAACCGAAGCCAGACATGAAGGTTACAATCTGTGTGATTCCATTTATATGACATTCTGGAAAAGGTGAAACTGTGTGGACAGAAATCAGATCGGTGGTTGCCAAGGTCTAGGAGAAAGGATTGCTACAAAGGGACACACTGGGACTTTTCGGGAGAGGGAAACATTCTATACCTTTATTGTGATGGTGAATCTATGACTATATATTTGTTAAAATTCCTCAAATTTTATACCTCAAAGTGATAAATTTTATTGAATGTAAATTATACCTCAATAAATGTGACTTTAAATAAGTAATGAATATAATCCAGAATCTGATCAATTCATGCCATTTTCTTTGCTACCTTCTTGGTCCAAGCCACCACCATCTCTATTTACCTTCCTGAACAGTCTGTTTTCTTCAGCATCTTCAGTCATTTCTCAACAAGGCAGTCAGAGTGAGCACACCAAAATGTAAGTCAAAGCATATCTTTCCTGTGTTGAGAAACGTACAATTTTTTCCCATCTTACAAAGGGTTATAAAATCTCTACAAAATCTTTCCCCCATCTCTCTCAGGGCCTCTCTTCCCTTCCCTCCACCTTTTGGTTCCCTCTTTCCAGCCACTCTAACGTACTTATTTTTCCTAGAATCAGACCTTTACCATCTTAAGGACATCACATTTACTGCTCTCTCTGCCTCCTCCCAGGTGCCTGAGGTCATGCAGGGGCCTGAGGTCATGCAGGTGCCTGAGGTCTCCCAGGTCCCAGAACAACTTGCTCCCTTCCTTCCTTAAGACCTTTCTTCAAATGTCACTTTTTCAATGAGGTCTTCCCTTGCCATCCTTCTCAAATTACAACCTCCCCCCACCCCTGGTCAGCACTCCCTACTCCCCTTCTCTGCTTTATTTTTTCTATAGCACTTCTAAATTTTTAACATACTATCAATTTTATTTATTTATTTGTTTATTGTTGCTCTTTCCCCCACTCCTCCCACCAAATTGAGCATAAGCCTCCTGGGAAAAGAGATTTTTTTGTCTGCTTTGTTGGTCCCTGCCGTGCAGTGCCTGAAACAGTGCCTGGCACATCATAGATGCTTGATACATGGATGTTAATTAAATAAAGAAATGAATGCTCATGCGGTTTTTCTCATTTAATAAGTTACTTAAAAAATTTGATGATAATACCATATACATCAGCCAGAGTTCTCCTGAAAAATGGAAACAATCAGAGATTTTACACACACGCACATACACACACACATATATATAATGTGTACATATTATATATACATATACAAAGAGACTTATTTCAAGGAATTGACTCCCACTGTGATGGAGGATGCAAGTCTAAAATCTGCAGAGCCCGCGTCCCAGTTTGAGTCTGAAGGCTGGCAGGCTGCAGTAGAACCAGGAAGAGCCTGTGTTCCAGTTGAAGGCTGTCAGGTAGGAGAATTCTCTCTTACTCAGGGGAGAGTCAGCCTTTTGTTTTAATCAGGTCTTCAACTGATTGAGTAAGGCCCACCCACACTGGGGAGAGCAATCTGCTTTACTCAGTGTATAGATCTAAATGTTAATCTCATCCAAAAATATCCTCACAGTAACACCCAGAATAATGTTGGAACAAATACCTGACTCTGTGTGGCCCAGTGAAGTTGCCACATAAAATTAACCATCACATCATAATATTAATATTAATACTGCTAATATGTTAACTGCATCCATCAGTTTTCTTATATTATACCGTGTTAAACCAATCTGACATTCCTGGAATAAATTACCTCTGTTGTGATATAGTGTTTATTTTAGAATTGCTAAATTCAGTTTGCTGATATTTCATCTAGCATCTTTGCATCCATTTTCGGGATTGGTGTTGACTAGTGATTTTTCTTTTTCATCCTGTCCTCGTGTGGTTTGGTATTAGAGTGTCCTAGCTGCATTAAATGAGTCAAGTCTGTCCTTACTATTAGATTTCCTCACGTGTTTTAGAATTGTGACTTTTGGGCTCATTTTGAGTGGGTTTTGTCTTTCTGTTTCTTTTCATTTTTCTGCCCACCTGCCTCCACCCCGCCTAGCCAGCCACTCCCTGACCAGCATTATTGTAATAGCTTCCACCTGGCCTCTGGAATTTCATCCTGGACCAGATTTTATAATGGCAGTTTGGGGGTTTCTGTCCCATAGTGATCCTGGGACATTCATGCCATCATGAGGCCAGTATGTGACTAGGTTCAGTTTGGGCTGGGGGTTGGGTTTCCATCCTGGCATTCTAGAGCCTCATTCTTCTAAAATCTCTAGGCAATGGAAAGCCACCCTGTCTTTCTTTCGGGGCTCCCACCCCAGTTCCAGACATCCACAATGTAGGTGCCCGTCTGCCATCTTGGGTTTTCCCCACAGGAGCCAAACTCCTTGCTGATTTTAAACAAAGAGCCCAGTGGGTCAGAGGCTTCCAGCAGTTTTTCTTCGGCCTCTGTTGAGCCAGACATCTCTTTTTAGCTTTCTATTTTTATACCTTATCTGTCATTGCTTTGTGTTCGGAGCTGAAGGATGGATCAAAGCAGGAACTCATTGGGCTGTCTTGTCCAGAACACTCTCCCCTATCTTTCTCATTTTCAGTTCACTGCCTTGTTGAACAGAGATTTTAAGAAGCTATTTTTCTTCATCACACCGACACGATGAGTCAAATAGAACAGGTATTCTTACCACCCGAGTGATGAACAAAACGAGAAACGGGGAGTTCAAGTGCCTGAGCTCAGGTTTAGTGAATGGATGGCGACCTTCAGAGCCTGGGCCCCACACGGGGCTCCAGAGCCCAACCCATGTTCGTCTCCAGGTCACGCGCTACCCAGAGAAATAGAACACTGAACAATCATGGCGTTTGTTAAAGACGATTCCTTCCCGCAATGGTCCAAAGCTTATGATACCTTGGGCATTTTGCAATTTCCAGAAGATCAATATCAGAGGAGAAAAGGTTGGATCTGCTCTCACAGAGATGGGTTTTAATTTTGATAATATCATTCACACTTATTCCTTCTATTTACCTCTCTAGTCCAAATTTCCATGCTCCCACATTCCGTTAAATTCAACTCAACTCAGCGAATGTTCACTGAGGTTCTGTTACGTTCAGGCACACCAGGTGGTACAGTCTGGTCCAGGAAGGGGTGCCCTCTAAATCACGGATAGAAGAGTAACTGGTTATCCACTCCAGAGATATCCATGAATCCCTTTCTGTGTGCCAGGCTTCTTGGTGGTCACACTGGAGGACTAGAGGCAAACCAGTTGGTAGACCGTGTCCTCTGGGAGCTTACAGCTCATGAGGAGATCCAACGTCATCACTGATTACTGACGTGTGAGGTGGAAGACGGTAAAATGGACCACACCAGGACAGATGAAGAGGGCCAGACTTGGCCAGGAGATCAGCCTGGAAGCTCTTGTTAGATTCCTGGAAAAAGCTGATATGGTCTTTGATGGGGGCTTCAGAAAAGAACAGAGAAGAACGGTCCTGAGAACAGAAGGGTACAGAGGGCTGAGATGAAAGGTGACACCTGGGTGCTGTTGCAACCTGTGCAGTGGTCCCCAGCAGGGAGAGAAGACCACTTCTTCCAGAAAGTCTTTGTGTGTGTTGGGGGAGGGGTCAGGTTGGTGAGAGAAGGGGCATTTGAGCTCTACTCTTGCAAGGTGGGCGAATTGGACATCAGATTGTGTGCCCTACATACTGCCCATGTGGGAACTCGATAAACACTGAATTGAACTGACCAGTCATCAAAGGAGAAATTTATTTATTGAGAAAAATCTTAAGGAAAGAGGTCTGAGTTCAATTAGGTCTGAGTTAATTAGGACATTAATTAGAACAAGGATGAATCCGAAGGTCAAGGTTGTCATCAACATCTTTTGACTGTTTACAAATTTTGCCCATAAGGGTATTTTGGGATTGGCTTTTCTAAAGATTTCTTTAGAATATACTTCCTTTCATCCTCCTTTGAGGCATACCAGACACCAGCTCTGATTTCTTCTCTTGGTCCTTCAATCCCCATGGAGGATCTGCAGCAACACATGTTAATCCAGACTACCAGGCTCAGGGTCCTGGTTGAAACATCACAGAGGCCACGACCATGGTGGTGAACAGTCTTGTTTCTAAAAAGTGACCTTCGCACACCTTCCCAGAAAGGCTGCTTGCACTGGTTTTACATTCAGGCTTGCCAATGTCCTTCCATTTCTGGCCCTTTGGCTACGACAGTGCTTCTATGTTATCAGGAATTGGAGGTACACCAAAATAATATCAGACTTGCAAGCTACTGAAAAGATGCTAATCTCATTCCTGTGTCGCCTTGTTCTTTAGCTAAAACATCGAGTGTACTGTTACCTCTGTGTTTTAAATCCACAGCATTTAAAAGGATTATACATATGTCTGCATAAACTAGACTGATTGGTTTTTTTAAAAAAAAACAGAAGGGCAATATTTGTGTTCAAACGTCAAACATTGTATGTGTAGCTTTAGTGTTCTTTCTTAGCCATAAATAACATTCCAGAGTGTAATTAATTTATCCATGTTCCTATCAGCACAGCATTATTGCAGGACAAAAAGGGGCGGAGGGAGGCAAAGGGGCGGGGGTGAAAAAAACAACTCTGGTATTTCTTTTGGAAAAGCTTTCTCAATTGGATATGTACTCTTTTCATAGTAAGGTTAAGGTTGTGGTTATTTGCCAAATGCAAGGGCAGATGTAATGCCTGAATTGATGGGTCCATAGTTAGTGGCATCCTCTTCCATGGGTGACTCAAGGGTGCCGAGAATTAGTGCAGACGTCTCCCAAGGCCCGGCCAGAGGCAGCTTAAATAACCTTTTTTTTTTTGGTAGAAGTTTTTTTTTTTCCCTAAGATTGGCACCTGCACTAACATCTATTACCAATCTTTTTTTCCCTTCTTCTTCTTCTCCCCAAAGCCCCCTGGTACATGAGTGTATATTCTAGCTGTGAGTGCCTCTGGTTGTGCTATGTGGGATGCTGCCTCAGCGTGGCCTGACGATTGGTGCTATGTCCGTGCCCAGGATCCGAACCAGCGAAACCCTGGGCCACTAAAGCGGAGTGCACAAACGTAACCACTTGGCCACGGGGCTGGCCCCTTAATGACTATTTTAATGGGCAATCTTGCAGTCCCCCCGTCAGGAAACATTGAGTGGCATTTGTTGAGCACAATACACAGTGGAGACCCATAGAATCCACACTACAGACTTGAGTTTAATGGAAAAGATAGTCTTTGCCCTAAATCAACAGCTTCTAACGTGACAGCCACGAATCACCTGGCACATCAGGGGTTCATCAATCTCCTGAATTGTAGGTAAAATGTTGCACATGTGTGCATTTGGGGTGGGGATGGGGGAACTATAGCATTTCTCAGATTCCCAAGAAGCAACTGAGAAAATTAAGAATCATTACTCTAAAAGGATAAACAGAACACACGTCTGACGCAGCCGAAAAGTACTTGTAACACAACAAATTAGCCAGGACAAAAACACTTCAATGAGGAAATGAGTTCTCAGGTTTGCAAAGTGAGGGAACAGCCAGATAAGGGGCTTTGCAGAAAGTTTGTCAGGGAAAGGAATGGCCTCAGATGGAAGTGGCCAACTCAATCCCTACAGAACCAGGCAAGACATTCAGTCAGTGGGGCTGCCACATGTCCCTGTGGAGGACAATGTAGAGTGGTGGGGCCTGTGGCAAACTCTCTAGTTTGCCTTTTGGTAGAAAGGGGCTGAAGCCATTTGTTGCTCTGTCAAAGGTGGATGTGAAGTTTCTAGATCCCTCAAGTTTTGTAAGAGAAGCCAGAAATCTATGTGTTTCATCAAAGAGCTCTCAAGTTTTTAATCTTAACTAATTCAAAATTAAAGCAAACAAATGGACCCTCTGCCTGGAGGCTCAGAGCCCAGTGTCCCCTAGTCTTTGATCTCTGCTGAAGATCTAGGATTCAAGAGAGTCTAAGGCCCAAGCTGAAGGATGATTATCAACCTGTGGTTTGTAAAGCTGGAAATGAGGGCAGAGCCCTGGGAGAAGGGTCTGGAGCAGGTGAAAGGCGGGGTGTACACAGCGAATGGAGCGCCTCTTCTGCTGGTCTGGAAGCTTGGAGGAGCAGAGCTGTGGGAAATGAGGTCGAGGAGCTGGAATGGCCTGCAAGGCCCTGAGCAGGCTGTGGGTGGTTCTCTTTGGAACAGGAGCAATCCTCAAGGCGATTTTAGGGGAATGCCAGGAGACTGCAAGGTTTGGGAAGGACGCCTCTTGTGTGAAGGACTCCCAGCCAAAGAGGAGTCCTGGGAGGAAACTGAGGCAGAGCTCCTGCGACCAAGTGAATCACACGGGGAGATGTTGGCCAAGGAAGGGGGAAAGAAGAGACTTGAGAAAGCCCAATGGCCATCAGAGAAGACACAGGCAGCTCAAGCCATTGGCGTGGGATGCTGATGGAGCTGTGAACAGCAGTGGGGGGACAACGCCCCACGTGGCAGAGTGGGGCTCTCTTCCATCATTCTGCACCTCCTCACCTGTCACCAGGGAGGCAGGATGAGGACTTCAGTGCCCTTCCTCCTCTTTCTCCTTCTCAGGGGAAGGAAGTATTATAATGTTAGCATACTACTGTGCCCAGGTTAGTCTCTGCTGCTACTAGCGAAAGTTTGCTTGCCTTCCAGGTGTTTCTCAGTAAGAAGTGAGAGTTGCCCATTGGGATAGTAGAAGCCATGGGGGTAGAGCGGTTAAAAAGCAATAATGAAGGGGGCCAAAGGGCAGGGAAGGTCCCCAGACTAATGTAGGGGCATCTAGACACCAACTGAACGGCAGCCAGAGGGAAGAGCAAAGAACTGTCTGCATGATCCTGGCCTCCGTAAGTGCATCCTGGGTGGGTTACACTGAAGATCCATCCTTTCTGGTGACGCGGCCTTTCCATCTCCAGCAGCATGTGAGCAGGGTTAGGAGCACAAGCAAAGCATCCAAGTTGCGAGCTGAGATTTGAGATTTTCCTGAGAATGAGAAGTGGCTGGAGCTCTGGCTTTGGATGTCACCTGCACTGAGGTGGGATGTCACCTGCATTGAGGTGGGAGCTCATGGAAGAGGAAGATAAACCCACTGAGAGGAGTAGCAGGCCACGTTTGCCACCCCTCTCCCATGGGACAGACCCCAGTGAAGGGACCAAGAAAAATGGAGAAGGTAGAGGAACCACAGAAAAATGACCCACGGGCTCTGTGGGCTGTGGCCCTGTTGATGTTGCGATTATTTTAGGATCAGTCTCACCTGTATGATGGGAAGAGGTGAGATTGAGAGAGGGGAAGGAGAAGGAAGAGCAAGAGAAAAGAAGAAACCATTTCAAGTTCACCGAGAGTAACAGAATCCACTTGTTCTCACCTGCAAATCTGTCTTACTGTTACAGTAGGAAATGACAACGGCAGTATCATCGTAATAAAATAATGCATCATATGTGGGATGGAGAGAACCTGGAAGAGAAATAAGAACACCACCACTCCCATAACATTTTACCTTTTTGAAAACACTTCCATACACACTGTCTTCACAATAACTGGGTGACAGGTGCGTAGGCATTGTTCCACCCAGAACAGGGGAGATGGTGACCTCCACAGCTGGTCTGGGCGTCCCATGCCTGTTTATCTGGTCCAAGAGTTGTCACTGAAAAGGCTACACATACGTTTGATAGGACAAACATTTTTGCTTCAATCCATCATCCATTTTTCCTTCCTGATGGAGTCCTTTGTGGAAAGATGGGCAAAAAGGGACAGCATACATCCAGCACGACCTTGAGGAGGCAGCATCCAGGGAATTTTCAGGTAAAGTTTATGTATTTTTTCCCAAATATTAAAGTATGTAGAGTTATTGCAAAGAAAAAAAAAAGGAAAAGGAAAACAGAATCATATAAATAAGAAAATAAATGCCATGTTAGCCCACCACTAACACGATATTAACACAGTGGCATGTTTTCTTACAGTCTTTTGAAATAGTGCATAACATCCTGTGTGTACAACTTAGGGCCTTGTATTTTTCATTTAACATTATAAGGATCTCTCATGTTGTTGTAAACTATTTGTAGACGTTATCTTTTTTTTTTAAGATTTTATTTTTCCTTTTTCTCCCAAAGCCCCCCAGTACATACTTGTGTATTTTTAGTTGTGGGTCCTTCTAGTTGTGGCATGTGGGATGCGGCCTCAGCATGGCTTGATGAGCGGCGCCATGTCCGTGCCCGGGATTCGAACTTGCGAAACCCTGGGCCGCCAGAGCAGGGCGCGCGAACTCAACCACTCGGCCCCGGGCCCGTCCCTGTAGACGTTATCTTAATGACTGCAGATCATATTGCACCAAGTAGAAAAATATCCTACCACATGTACCATAATTTAACCATTTTTCTATTTTAAAACAATTAGATTCTCGTTGTCATCAGTAAAACTACCAAGAACCTTTCTATGCTTAAAGGTTTTCTATGGTTCAGATCCTTTCTATGGAATAGATTTCACACATCAAGGCTGTGGACGTTTTAGGGCTTCCCAAAGTGGCTCTGTGGGTTTATACCGGCACCCATGGTGAAGAGGAATGCCAGCTCTGCTTTTGCCAGTGTCACTAAGAATCCTAGAATGCCACACCTAGTGGACTCGTCTGAGAACTTCCAATGGCGTCCTTCCCTTGAGAATACCGAGGTCGAGGTCCCAGGAGAAGCGAAGAGCCAAGGAAGACGGTGAGGGCAGTGACGCTAGAGAATGTCACCTTGCTCTAGGTCAGGAACCTTCCTCTTGGGCTACCAGCCTGCAGAGTGCGAACTCTGGCTCTCATTCCCCGGAGCTTTCCTGGGACTGTCGTTTGGGAATCGCGCCTTCTCATGCTGGCCTCCCACGCCGGTGGGCAGCAGCTGCGAAATTTGCCTGGAGGTCACGCAGGCCATCGCGCGGTTCGCCCCTGGCGGCCGGAAAGGCCATTCCTACCGCCCCGAGGGCCTTGGCGCGCGGGTGCCGAGGCGTGGGTGGCTCCAGCGACTGACTCCTGCGCGCTGTCACCCAGCCTGTCTGGTCCACAGCTGCAGCCCCAGCTCGGGGCCGGAGAGCCAGTCAGCAAGTGCTGTGTAAGTTCTGCCGAATAGATGGCATGGCCACAACTAGAGTGCGGGATGCAGCCAAAAGGAGTCTGCTGGGGTTTGGAGCGTCTTTAAGCTACTGTTTGGAGCTGTTTGAAGGGATGTTTGTCCCGGCGCTTGGCCGAGGGTGAGGGTGTCTTCCGGATGGGCCCCAGCTTCTTGCCTGCCAGCCCCAAACTCCTGCAGGAAGGCAGATCTGTCTGTCCGGCTGGCTGGCCGTTCCAATACGGACTTTCTGGGGGCCTGCCTACCCGGCGTGATCCAAGGCGCTTGGCCCGGGGCTCAGGGTGCGGAGGGCCTGGGTGGGTCCCGGTGGGCCGGGGTGCGCCAGGGCTGGACTGAGGTCTCCCCGGGGGCCCGATCCTGGCGGGGAAGCGCGGGGACGGGGCGGGGCGCCAAGAGCTTCGGGAGGCCCCGCCCGCCCCGCGCCGCGCACTGGCCCGCGGAGCGCACCGCCCCGGGGCTCGGCTGTCGGTGCCCTGCGCTCGGCCAGCGCGGACCTCGCTGCACTGCCGCTCTCTCGGCGCCCCAAACCCGGTAAGTCGAGGGCTCCTGCCTCCGGCCTCCTCGTCCGGCACGCGAGTGCCCCAGTCGGGGGACCCTGAGGGGACTCCAGGGACCAGGTCTCAGCCCCCGGGCGCGCAGCGGGCGCCCCAGGCAGGAGGCGCCGGGATCCCTGCAGTGAGAGATGGCTCAGCCTCCCGCCTCCTTCCCCTCCGCCTGTCTTCACTTATAGAACGCATGCATGGAAAAACATCTCACCATCAAGTAATAACAACATTTTCCATTATTATTAGATTACAGGCATTCTTGTAGGAAATTTGAAAAATACCTAAAAGCATCCAAAGAAAACTAAAACCGCCTCCGACCCCGGTCTCCACTTAGTTTCAAAGATCTCCAGCTCAGGCAATACTCGCATACACACCCGCCCTCAAAGGGAACTTTTTGTGACCAGGAAGATCCTCGGGCCTTGGCATCTCCCAGGGGAAATGGCATGGGACACGGAGAACATTATTGGTATCTGATCTTGAGTGTAGAAACTGGGGAAAACGTGGAAGTTTTAGAAGAAATCTGACGGAGTAGCAGCCATGTGTGTGTGCTCAGTCTATCCCGTTGTGTAACCCCGGGCCCCAGGTTTTCAGTCTGCTGCCTGTGAACTGACAGTTTCTTTTGAGCCCACGTTTACAGACTCTCCCAGCTCCGTTAACAAGGGCCTTGTCAGTAACCACAGCTGTCATCATGGTCACGGCTGTCATCATGGTCGTGGTTGTGGGGACCTTTGCTGCCCTCCCACCGTTGATTTAACTCCCGTGGGATGAGTGAGTTGTCAGAAAGCCCTTGACTCCGATCTCCGGGTTTCTAACGCGGGGGCAAAGCCTTCTGCCACCTCTGCTGTTCCAGGCTGCTCGCCCGAGGTGAGCTGAGGATGGATCTGAGAACCGCCTTCTCAGTTTCCAGAATATTCAGAGATGTCTTGCTTTGGACAGGCTATTAGAAAGTGCCTTGTTTTGAAAATAAAGTTCACTTTGAAGACATCAGAGGGATCACCTCCGTCATCTTAAGTCTCTGAAGGCAGAGCTGGGGAGACAGTTTCTGTGTGGTTTCGGGCCATTGTGGTGGTTAATGTAACGTTTGTTCAGTCACACACGAGTGACTGCATCCTGAGAATGTTTCCTGTGCTCCTACCATGAGCCAGACACTGTTCTAGTCCTTGAGCTACGTGGGAACAACACACACAAAGATGCCTGCCCTCCAAAGCTTACATTTTGGTGGGAAAGACAGACGATAAGCAATGACCGCAATTGATAAGAAAACTATACCATATCAGGAGGTGATGAAAGGAAAACAGAGTAAAGGTTCCGGGAAGCGGGGGAGAAGGATGAAAAATATGCTGTCTTATTAAAAATTACTGACCGCCTGCAATCTTTCTAAGAATAGGGTGGCTTGTAGATACCTACATAACTGTATTAATGTAAATTTTAATATACAAAATAAATAGTACTGATAAAGCAAATAAAAATAGTTTACATTTTATTATATCAAAACATAATATGTTGAAAGAGGTTTTCATCTGGTTACTCAGCAATTTATTTCCAGCGTGTTGTACTTTATGGATTACTTGCTCTCATTGTAGTCATATTGAATCTAATTCTTTGCATTTCCATTTAATTCGGCAAACCCGTATGGAAGCATTCTGGGTCCTGAGTGGGGACAAGATGAGGACATGTCTCTGACTTTCCTGAGATTCTAGAAGGAAATGCCCAGACCAGTCTACAAATTATTACAATACAAGTTAGAATGAGAGGTATAGACAGGCACTATGAGGGGTAAAGAGGGGAGGGGATGTCCAGATGAGGGCTCACACAAGGGTTCGCGTAGCAGTGGGCTTTGGAAGACCAGCAGGATTTTGACAAGCAGATATGGTGGTCATGCCTCTCTCACAAAGAGAATAGCAAAAGCAGGAGACGGGAAAGCTGTGGGCTTGTCCCACGCCTCACAAAATCCTGTGGCACACTCAGGGTAGATGCCAGTAGTCCGTTTGCAGATGGGGAAACTGAGGTTCCTTGAATTAATTTCATTTGCTGGAGGTGAGAATCCATCTGCCCTCCGTCTGTGTGACTTCAGCTGCCCTCCCAGCGTCTGAGAATCCTGCCATCTTCTGTTCTCCGCGCCAAAATGCTCATCCTTTTTCCCATATTGAGTTCGACGGGGTTTCTTTCACCAGCTCACTGGTTTGCATTTCCAAATTTGCACCCCGAAGCCCCACTCTATCACCCACAGAGAGGTCTGGGAAGCTTCTGGTCCTATGACCAGACTCGAGAGCCACACCCCATGTCCAGCAGGGAGGTGGCAGAAAGCCCTTTCATATCTCCAGGGACAGTCAGATGTGCCTCTGTACAGGGTTCACCCTGACTCCTTGAGACCCTGGCCACCTTAGTGACTCGCTGCCTCCCGGTAGAGGGGAAGGTGAGAAGACCCAGCTAACTGTCTGGAAGGGTCTGCGGGCCCCTGCTGGCTGCTTTTCTGCCAGGAGGTAAATATATCTCCCAAATTTGGACACCATATTGTGATAAAGATGAAAACAGTTGACACTTGCTTCCAATGAAAGTTGGCTAATGGAATTCTTGACTTGATAAGATCATATTCACCTAAATTAAGCTTATCCATGATTGTTTTTACCCTAATCCTGTTTCCTAATGATCATTTCAAGACTGGATGCTCTTTCGAGGAAATGAGTAAAGAATGCTGTTAGGAATGACAGGAATGTGATCCCCATCCTGCCCAGATAAGGAGCCAAGGCCTGGGGGAGCCTGGGGTTTGTCTCAGACTGGGTCTAAAGCTGACATTCCCCTCTCCCTCGCTCACCCCCAGAACCTATCCCTCTTACAAGAAAGCTTCGCATCAGCCATAAGCTTCGCATCACCTTCAGTGAATACTTAAGAAAGAAAGAAATGTGCAGTGCTGAGAAATTGTTCTAAAAGCTTCAGACTATTATCAGTGCTGACAGGTGACGTAGCTGGAACATGTGGGAGAGATGCAGAAGGCGGTGTGTGCCAGGAACAGCGTGACGTCCCCACTGCCCCCCTCTCCCCTGGGCGCAGCCAGGGTCTTACAGAACCCCGGGTGGTGGGGGCCCAGCTGGTCCCCATTTGCAGCTGGTCAGCTCAGCTCCACTGCCCAGAGCCCCGCATCCTGAGTGATTTCCAGCAGACCAGCAGCTCTGGGTTGAAGCTTTGAAGAAAACAATTGCACTAGCCTTCAGTGGGGGCAGTGTCTATGCCTTGTGAATAGTCTCAAATCCAGGCAGAAGCAGAAACTTCTAGAACACTCCCCCACTCCCCTGCTATCTGAGCCTAACAAGGCCAGAGTTTGAGAATGTTCGGCACAAGGCTGAGCGTCAAAGTGGGTGTGTTTGGCATTGGACCTCCCTGGTTCCTGTTGCCTCGGCCTCCCCCAGGCCCCTCTTCACTGTGCATGCTACAGGAGGCTGTGGTTCTCCCTGGGTTGGCGGGGGGCACCTTTGATGGCATACTTGGGTCAGAAGCTGGTGCCCAATAGGGTAGACCCAGTTTCACCTGACACAAGTGGCTGTTTCCTCAGTTCCTTTGAGCCTAAATACAGAACCCAGCTCTATTCTGCACAACCCGTTCTCTCTGAGAACTGCCTTTTCTGTACTAATAAAATGTGAGTCCCGGGTGAGAAGATTAAATCGTAGATGTGTTTCTGATAGGAGACATGACCTTGGGCATGTCAGCTCAGCTCTATGGAGCCCAGTTTTCTGTAAGCCCAGACTGTGGGGTCACTTGATGCTCAAATCCACTGGAGCCCAAGAGTCTAAAACCATGGCCACGGGGCAGCACTTGGCATAATAATGGAAGTGAACTTGGAGAATGGGATATAAACCGCCGGCTGACCTGAAGTCTGGGTTCTGTGACGTTTACACCAGGCTGACTATTAAGAGAACATTGCCAAACTCATTTTGAGACTCATTACATGGAAACCCCATGTGACCCGGCATGCAGGCCTTGGGGGCACAGAGGGCAGTTAGCAAAAGCAATACAATAAATTAAGTATAAAGGAAGAAAAAGATTTTTTTTTAAAGATTCAGAATTGTTATTTGAAAGGCGGTAATTGACTTTTCTGGTCTGGCATGAAGCTCTGACAGGCTCATTATAATTTAAGGTGCCAGCGTGAGTTAGAACCGGGGCAGCTGAGGTTCCAGTGAAGACTTGTTAATTTCTCCCTGCAACTTTTCTTCAGATCACATTAGCGACAAGTAAGACCAAAAAAAAAAAAAAAAACCCAAAATCTTAAAAACAAACTAGATTGAAATTTATGCCATTAAATCATGTTTCTCTTCTTATAAATTCTTCCTGTTACCTTGCACTACAAAAGACTAGTTGGTCAGTTTCCTAAGGTCCCACGCCATAGCCAGTGGTCCTCAATCTTGGCTACAAGTTAGGATCACGTGGGAAGCTTTCAAAAGTCCCAATGCCAGATAGGAACCTAGAGCAAGAACACCACAATCTTTGGAGGAGAGATCTAGGCAGTGGTATTTTTTTATTGTTGTTTTGGTGAGGAAGATTGGCCCTGAGCTAAATCTGTTGCCAATCTTTTCTTTTTGCTTGAGGAAGATTGTCCCTGAGCTGACATCTGTGCCAATCTTCCTCTCTTTTATGTGGGATGCTGCCACAGCATGGCTTGCCGAGCAGTGGCAGGCCCATGCCCCGGATCCAAACCTGCAAACCCCAGGCCACCATGCAGAGCATGTGAACTTAACCATTACGCCACCGGGCTGGCCCCTAGGCATCGGTATTTTTTTAAAGCTCTGCAGGTTATTCCAATAAGTCACCAAGTACGGTCCCCAGACCAGAAGCATCAGCATCATCTGGGAACCTGTTAGAAATGCAAATTCTTAGGCCCCATCCCAGACTTTCTGGACCAGAGCTCTGGGGGTGGAGCCCCACAGTCTGCATTTTTACAAGGTGATTCTACAGCATGCTAAAGTTTGAGCGCCACTGCCTTACAGCAATGCTGAGGATGGTTGGCCTGGCAGGTTTTCAAAGCCGATGTTTCTGGTTGCTTCTTTCAGACATAGAAAGTCCACCTGGATTTAAGTAACAGGTCTTCTCAGGGAACCCACCAATGGGAACTCATTGCAGAAGTTACCCTGAAGTTAACTTGCTGTGTGGAGCTATGGGTTCAAACCAATTAATGTTGGGAGGTTGTCTGCCATAATTCCAGACTCACATGGTCATTAAGTGATAAGGACTCTTACAGCAATTGGTAGCAGGATGACTTACCAATTGTGGCGACTCTGGGTTTTTGGAAAAAAAATTGTATTATCAGCTCAAGTTCTGTCTGTTTTCTGGGGCAGGATTCTATCATTCATAAGTGGTTTCAAGTCATTTAAAAAGAGAATGTTGGGCGTCGTGTTCCGTAAGCTCAGCTGCCCAGAAGCCTCGTGTCTTGAGTGATTTCCAGCAGACCAGCAGCAATGGGTCTCAGCTTTTAGGAAAGAAACTGTTACCAAAAAATTCCTGTCTACCCCATGGTTAGAACAAACCACGTTTAGACAAAACGCTGGTTTTGTCTAAGAATCCGTACCTGGGAGTCTGTTTGAACTTGCGAAGCTCAACCACTCACAGATCTCTGGGCACAGATTCAAGAGCTCCGGAGATGGCAGGAAAGGAACAAACGCATTTGTTTCTCATTCGCCACCAGCTTCTCTGCAAGGGACAGAAAGAGCCACAGCGGTCAGCCGTGGAAGATCCAAACCACCAACCCCAGACCCTCAGCTCCCTGGGCTGCTCGCTCTTAAGAGGTGGAAAAACCAATATGCTTACGCTGAGGACACTCAGTGTGCACCACTGTGAGCCACGCGCTATGTTGGCCCCTCTAGGTCCCTGGTCAGTGATCCAACAGCTGCCAATGCCAGTGATGTTTCTCCCCATTTTCTGAAGGGAAAAAGACAAGACTGAGTGGGCCCAAGGAACCAGACCAGGATCGTGTGGCCGGGTAGCAGCAGGGCCAGAATCCTAACCAGGGGAGGAGAAGCAATTCTAACGTCTGAACACTTTCTGCCCCTCCTCTCCTGCTCTCTGAGCCTGTGGTTCTGGGAGGGAGGCAGTTGTCCTTCTTGAAAAGGGGTTGAGCTGAAGCTCGGAAGGCAGCTTATCGGCATCTGTTAATTCGATAAGTGGCTATGAAGAATCAGGCCCCAGCCATCAAGAGGTGTTAAGAAGTCCATGGGCAGCTCCTGTGTTGCTGTGTGCCAGGCACTGGCCTAGGGAGGCTGTGGGGGACCAGGTGGGAGGACAAAGCTGATGACAGTGGTGTGGGTGGTGCTAACCCAGCCCCACACACCAGAGAAGACTTCAGGATGGGAGGGAGAGCTGAGCTGAATTTTAAAGCATGAGTAGGCACCATTTAGGAGTTTCATGGGCCAAGAAGGAGGGGCAGCCTTGCTGGGGACATGCAAGGACGTGATGATGTGCACAAGGTTCACAAGTGGCCAGCAGGGCTAGAGCAGAGGGTCTGGGCCAAGTGGCACAGTGGAACAGGAGAGGGAGGCAGGGCCTCTCCCCTTTAGGGCGGACATCCTGTTGAAGACAGGGCACTTCACCCTAAAGATCGTGGGGAACCAAGGAAGGCCTTTGAGCTGGGGACTGACTGATGGGATTGGCAGCGAAGGTGACTCTGATTTCCGGGGGGATTACACTGCTGCACAGCTCACTGAGGCATGGAGCACCCTCCCCCAAGAGGGCTCGGTGTTAAGTTTGAGGAGCCTGGGGCTGGTAAACATAAATGAATCCTTGGCAGGTCATTGGACACGCTGCTGTGGGGCTCCGAAGGGTGCCTGGGGTCATGAGCCTGGTGGGTGAACCTGAAGGAGCAAGTGCAGTCACCCAGAGAGAGGACAGAGCGAGCAGAGAGGACCAGTGATAGAACTCCGAGTTGCACCATCTCAGGGAGGGGTCGAGGAAGAGGACGGGGGAGGTGCCATTCATCTTCACCTGCAGCTGGGTTCAGTATAAGGTTGAAAATTAAGCCAATTCTACGAAGAAGTAGCGCCAGGTCTAATCTGGAGTGGAGGTAGGTTTCTGAGGCTGACATTTGTCCTGGGCAAGACAACGTGTGATGTCACAGTCCCCATCCTTGCTGGGAGAGCCTGAGCGCCAACCTGCCTCTGGCCATGTACATTGGAATTTCCCTTTCTGCAGCCTTTCTGGCCAGAAACTAGGCTCCAAAACATACCATTTACCCTTAGTTCCAACAGCCACCCCAAGAGTGTGTACATTATACTCGCTACCTTGAAGGTCTTGAGAAATGAGGAAGCCCACTTAAGTCTGAGCAGCTCTCAGTGGCCCCTTCTGGGTTGAGTTTGGAGTGTGGCGTCATCATCTTGGCCCTAGGGATTTTGTTTCCAGCATTTTCTCAAACAGAAAAATGACTAAAACCTGTTTTAGTTTATCAGTGATTGCAAGGCCACCTCGGTGGAGTTTCAGAGCACACGAAACCCCTGACAGAATTCCAGGGCTACTTGGAGACAACTTTACAATTCCAAGGCCCATTATATGGATATTCAGGGACAGTGACACCAGATTAAGGTAATGGGAAACTGTCACACGGCCCACGTGAGCCATTCAGTGGGAGACAGTGGGCAGAGAGGGGTTTGGTTTCTGGTGAGAGCTCTCTTCCTGGCTTGCAGATGGCTGCCTTCTCGCCATGTCCTCACATGGCAAAGAGAGATAGATCTCGCTCTCTCTTCTTATAAGGCCACAGGCCTTTCAGATTAGGGTCCTGCCCTTAGGACCTCATTGAACCTTAATTACCTCCTGAAGACCTATCTCCAGATGCAGTGACATTGGGGGTTAGTGCTTCAACCATGTGAATTGAGCGTAAGGACACAATTTGATCCACAGCACATAAACTGAAATGCACACATACACACAAAGTGTATATTAAATGAACTCATTCTGGCGGTTCCCTGTGGTCGTGGGGAGTGGGAGCAGTAAATGGAAATAAAAGGAAATCAATTGATCAACTGATCAATCAAGAGAGGGTGTTGTGCAGCTCCAAGATGGCATGTCCCATGCACTGAGGAGAACGTTAGGGCACCCTCTTATATGAGATTTAAAAAAATTGTGTGTGTGTGTGTGTGTGTGTGTGTGTGTGTGTGTGTGCATATATGGGGCTTTTGACCAATACATACTTTTTGATTTCAAGTTTCACTTTTCCAGGACGTTCCCTCTCCAGCAGTGGAACATTGAAGCCCAGGATGATCCTGTCTAACACCACAGCTGTGATGCCCTTTCTGGCCAAGCTGTGGCAGGGGACAGTTCAACAGGGCAGCAACACGTCTAGCCCAGCCCGCAGGTCCCCCAGCAACGAGGACGGCAAGCTTGAGGCACTCTACATTCTCATGGTGCTTGGCTTCTTCGGCTTCTTCACCCTGGGCATCATGCTGAGTTACATCCGCTCCAAGAAGCTGGAGCACTCCCACGACCCATTCAATGTGTACATCGAGTCTGACACCTGGCAGGAGAAGGACAAGAAGTACTTCCAGTCCCGGATTCTGGAGAGCTACAGGGCGTGTTATGTCATTGAAAACGAGCTGGCTGTGGAACAGCCAGGCACATACCTTCCTGAGATGGACCCTTCATCATGACCCCACAACTGGCTAAAACTGCACAAATCCTACTTGACAATCTGATTTTTCTAATCATAGGCCTCTTATAGTCTTTATTATATGGATACGGTTGGGGGCTCTTGTAAAGGGTGAAGGGTGGAATAATAACACTATTTCTCTAAAATCACACTCCTTCTATAATAGGCTGTCAGCTGTGCCCCAATATCTGTCCTTGCCTTGTTAATTTTAGCAGAATCCCTGAGATCAGGGCCTTTGAGAGTAAGAGCTGTATTTCCCAGACTCCCTTGCACCTAGCAAGGTCACATGACGAAGTTCTGGCTGGTAGAAGTGGGTTGATGAGTGCAATATCTTTGAGAAGGAAGGGAGGCATTCTCCACTTCCCTTTTCCCCTTTTCCAGTAGCTGGGACATGGATGAAGTGGTGAGCCAGCTTTGACTCTGGAAATGAGCAGTATGTTCACAGGTGGCAGAGCAAGAAGAGTGTGGGACCCTGGGCAGCATCATGGAGCAGGGTCTCCTTACCTTCCTGGATCACCCATCAGCTCCAACTTTATAGGACAGAGAAACCAACTCCAATCTTCCTTGAGTCACTGTTATTTTGGTTTCTGTTAAAGTAGCCGAATCAATATCATAATTAATATACCTACCTTACGGGTCTGAGACCAACGGCATAATATTTCCACGTTTGTCACAAACACACTCCCCTCTTGTCACAGGACACTGCCTCTTCTGCCCTTGTCATTTCTATCCTCACTGCTGTGGCTCTGTCTTCCTCTGGCCTTCCTGCCTCCCATTCCTCCCTTGTGCCCACCCTTCATGAATCCCCCTGCCAAACACACATACAGACACACTGACACAGAGAAATACACACAGACACACACTCACACCCACAGGCACACACGTGCACACAGAGACACATACACACAGACATGCACACTTCCAACTCACACATCCCAATCTCGAAGGAACTCACTTCCTACAGGACTGAGATGCAGGAGAAAAACTCTCCACTTCAGCCTGCTGACCAAAGGGAAGAAGCTCAGCTATCACCACCAGAGGGAAGGGGGCACCCACCACCCGAAGAGCGCAGGGGAAGAAGTGGGTGTGGACAAGGGGCAACACATGGGACTGAGGTGGCAGGGTCTTTTGAGGTGATGTGACCATTGTGGTTGAATTGTGTTCCCCCAAAAGACACATTCAAGTCCTAACCCTGGTACCTGTGAATGTCACCTTTTTTGGAAATAGGGTCTTTGCAGATGTCATCAAGGTAAGATGAGGTCATTAGGGTGGTCCCTAATCCAGTATGACTGACGTCCTTAGAAGGAGAGTGAGAGCTGGACAAAGACACATAGGGAGAACCCCATGTGACAACAGAGGCAGAGCCTGCAGTGATGTCACTGCAAGCCAAGGAGCACCGAGGATGGTCGGCCACCACCAGAAGCCGGAAGACACGGGAAGGAACCCCCCCTACACATTTCAGAGGAAGCACGGCTCTATGACACCTTGATGTCAGACCTCTGGCCTCTAGAGCTGGAAGATGCTGAGTTTCTATGGTTTTAAGCCACTTAGTTTGGGATATTTAATTACAGCAGCCATGGGAACCTCATACAGAGCCTCTCACCTCACCCCAGAGACAGTGCTTCCCTCTCAGCACGCCTTCTCCTCATAAGACAGAAGATTCCCCCAGAAACTTCCCTCCCAGACGACAGCTGGGGAAGGGATTGTGGGTGGTGGTGGATGGCCCTGGGGGAGGTGCCATAGAAAGCCTCATTCTATGACCTGACCTGGGAGCATCACAGAGAACGTGCGCCCTCAGGCTTCAGCCTTTCTCTGCAGCTGCCATCTACAGCGTTAGGGCTCTGCGACATCCCGAAGGCTTGCCGATTCCTGAAGAGCGTGGGGTATTTAAATAAAGCATAGTTGTTAAAAACCTGCACAGGATATAAATTTAAAAGCAATGTAAGCACTGTCGGCCATCCTCAGATGGGCAGTTCAGGCTCAGTCCAACTCCGGTCCTGATTTCATGTGACAGACAGCGATTCCTCTGTGGGGCTTGGAGGCAGGGCTTGGCTGGGACATCGCTGGAGCTGAGCTCCGGCATGGATTCCTATAGTCCTAGAGATAACTGGTTCTTTGGATCTCAGTCCTTTGAAAGTTTAATGAAAGCTCTGATCCCCCCATCTGAAAAATGCACATAGACAATTTTGCCCAATGTCTCGGGGGTTCTTGGGCCACCGGAAGCCCAGTTATGACTGCTGGCATCTCATGGCCCCTGTGGGAGTTCCCTGCATGTATTGTCCATTTTGAAGGAAAGGCAGGCTGGGAACGCAGGTTTGGCGAGGGACCCAGAGTGCATGTGAGCCACAACGTGATTCCCAGAGGCACACAGACTGGCTCGTTATCACCAGTTCCCTTTCCCCCACCGAGATTCCTGCGACTTTTAAGGCAGAGAGAGATCCCATGAGCTTTGTCCTCCCTGTCCTTGAAGGACCAGACGTTCAGCTCACTTCCCCACACCCCTCAGACCTCTTATGAGCCACAAATGTTCAAATGCTTATTATCATATTTAAAAGTTGGTTTAATGTGCATAGAGTGCTTGCTATGCCCAGGTGCTGTTCTGAGCTCTTTAAAGACAGAATCTCAATTAACATTTTATGTGCTCAGGGGATAGGACAACATGACTTTTGAGGAATTAATCAGATCTCATTTGTAAAAATTAAAGTCTTTTATCATGAGCTGTGGTGTGTGTTGTCTGATTATCACTACGATACCTTTAGAAAGTGGATGTTACTTCTTGGGGGCTCTGATGAGGTGGTCCCAGAGGCTTGGGAATAAGGAAGTAAGATTGCCTGTGGAGAGTTAAACTCTGCCATCGAGACCCTGATGCCCACAGATAGAAAGCAACAGAGCGAAGCCCAGATAGAGATGGAGGCAGATGGAGATGGAGGCAGACGGAGATGGAGGCAGATTCTAGAACTCCCCCCACCGCTTCTAAGGGGGAGGCTGCTGCCACAGCTGCTCAACTTGGGCATTTTCAGCCAGCTGGGAATGCAGCACAGTCTTGATGAACTTATGCATTCTTAAAATAAGCCAGGAATCGGAATATTTATTTAAAATCTCCTGATTTTTAAATGTTGGCAACTAATTCAATTAAAAAAAAGTTATGTGGGCCAAACAAAGTATGACCTCAAGCTGAATTCCTCCCAAAGACCACCAATTTATAACCTCTGCTTTAGGGAGAGATAAGAGCTCCTGGGCAGCCCCAGGCCACACTTGCTAGAAAGCAGAGTTGGAGGGGACCCTTCATCTAAAGCAAGGGCTGCCCCGTCTCGGTGGCAGAAGCAGGCACAGTTGCTGCACTCCCCCAGTTGTGGTCCTGGCCAATGGACACTCAGGTCCAGCTTGACAGTGAGATGCTGCCTCAAGCTGTCTTCACCCGGCATCTTGAGACCAGCCCATTCATCTGACTCTCCCATTCGGACGCGAGACCCCTCCCTCTGTCGCTGAAAAAGAGCAGACTACAATTCTGATTTTGCTCCTCAGGCTCTTGGAACTAGTTGTGGAGGCCGCCCTGGAGAGGTGGCCCCTCTCTATATGCAAATCAGGCTTCTGAGCCTCCCACAAGACTGAAGGCTGACCCTGGATGGGAGTAAATTAGCCAACATGAAGAATGTCATCTGCACCTCACCTCTCCTGGAGCCACCTGGCACGGCTAGGCAAATGGCTTTACAAACATCTGCAGAATAGATATGCCATGGGCAATTCTTTGGAATTTTGGCCTCGAAGAGCTACCCCCATGAAAGTTAACCAGACCACTCACTGTTTAATTGTCACTTACCTGTTGTGGAAACGGAGGCTCAGGGAGGTTCAAGGACACACCCAAGGTCACTGATTGCTTAAAGGAGGAAGCCCCCAGAAGCTCTGCTTCCCTAACTTTTGGCTCTCCCCCTCCTCCAGCTGCTTTAACAAGCCAAGGGCTCCTGGGGGCCTGTGAGGTGGAGAAGGCACGACGGGGCTCTGCTGGGAGGGAAGGGTAATCGCCACCGGCCATGAGAGCAAAGACTTAGTGAATTCACGGACTTTGTTCTTTTGTATACATGAACTCAACTTGGTCATTTTATATAGGCTATCCTTTAGCAATATCAGACAATTTCCTCTCAAAAAGGATCCTCATGCCACCTGCACTGTGTCTGCAGACGTCTGCTTAGAGAGACATAAGGTAGCCCAGCACACGAGCCAGGCCATAAACAAACAACAACAACAACAATGCAGACAGGCCAAAAGGAAGCCAAGTTGCAAATTATGAGAATATGGTTTGCACCGGCTCCCGACTTCAGTCTCCC
The DNA here is from genome assembly GCF_021613505.1 of Equus quagga. Taxonomy (NCBI): domain Eukaryota; kingdom Metazoa; phylum Chordata; class Mammalia; order Perissodactyla; family Equidae; genus Equus; species Equus quagga. Next base: position 30,429,753 of record NC_060287.1, on the reverse strand, counting down.
CTCAGGACACTATTGTAATTCCATGGGAGCCACACTAAGACTTAGAAATAATGTGACAGGCAGAGCAAACTGCTGTGGAGTCCACAGTCTGTGAGCCCCCAGCAAGGCTGTGCTGAGTGCAGACAAACGCATGTGACTCTCGAGTCCGCCCTATCTTAACCCCACATCAGTAGACGACTTCTCCACGGGCACACATGCAATATAAATACTACATCAGACTAAGAGAGATGATCAAAGGCTATGAGTGCTTGAGGACAAAAGAAATGTACAGAAAGCTGGGAACGGACTGATGAGTGGTAAATTCTTTAAGGAAGCAGACTCATAAAACAAATCTAAATAGGAAAAGGAGTCAGGAGGGTTGGAGCAATTGGTCCCTCAGGTGCATTGGTGCATCTGTCTACCGGAGGTGAGTTGAGCGTAGCCAGGTACGGCCGATATTTCCAAAAATACTGAGTTTTTCTGCCAGTCTCTATACACGGAGGAAGGAACTCTGAGGGCGGCTGCCCCCTGGTGGTCACAGTAAGGATATTTCTCAAAGCACACAGTGCCCTGGGCACCTGGGCACAGGCAGGTGCTTGCTTGGGGCTAGGTGAGGTTCTCTGAGCGGGTTTTAGACACGGTCAGGAGGCTAAAGTTCTCTTCCCCTGTCAAGTTCAGGGAGACAGGGCCCAGCGTGGGGGCAGTTATGAAACAGGAGGACGAAAGCCTAGAAAGAGCAAAGCGGGCTTCTGGAAGTATGTTGTAAGTCACCTCCTCTGAGCAGGGGCCCCAGAGGCTCAGAATTCTTGGGGAGTTGTTAGGACCCCTTCTCCTTTCCTTTGTGCTAGAACCTGCTCATCCCTCTCCCCTTTCCAGGAATAACTCTTCATCATCCTTTCCAGCCCTTGGAAAATGACCTCTCATCCAGACGTAAGCGCCTTTCAGTTCCTGGCTGGGACCACCCATGCAATGCCTGGAGAAGGGATTCCACACTTGGATAGCCTTGGGCGGGGGGGGCTTTGATGTTTCCATCACTTCCTCCTCATCCCACTGGTGAGGGAGATATTCCCACCCTAGGTTTATGGGGATGGCTGAACACCCACAGCCAACCCTGGACAGGTAAGATCCATGGAAGTTTATTGGTCTCATTAGTACCTGGAGCGGGACTGTGGCTGCCAGCGGGAGGGGTGCCTTCTCCGCTTTGCTCCAAGGACGCTCTATGGCGTCCTAGGGCTGCTTAACCAGATTTGACTCTCATTTTCTTTGCACCTTCACACCTGCCACTGAATGTGGAGGATGCTCAGCACCCAACCCACACACAGCACTGTCCCACAAGCCCAGTCACCACTGGGGCCTCCCCAGGAACAGGCAGAGAGGGGCACATGTGGTGACCCCATGGAGCAATTTCATGCCTTCTGATGGCCTTGCAGACGCCTGGTGGGGGAGAGAACAGGGCAGCAGTGGGCCTTTTCATCTTGTATGAGGTTAACAATCTAAGCTGAGGAAGGGCTACAATTAATATGACAAGAAATAGCAAGTGCTGGAGAGTGTGTGGAGAAAAGGGAGCCCTCATACGGTGCTGGTGGGAATGCAAACCGGTGCAGCCACCATGGAAAACAGGATGGAGATTCCTCAAAAAACTGAAAATAAAAATACCATATGATCCAGCTATTCCATTACTGAGTATTTATCCAAAGAACACAAAAACACTAATTTGAAGAGATTTATGCACCCCTATGTTCACTGCAGCATTGTTCACACAATAGCCAAGATATGGAAGTAACCCGAGTGCCCACCAATGGATGAATGGATAAAGAAGATGTGGTATGTATGTACATGGAATACTACTCAGCCAGAAAAAAAGACAGATCCATCCCATTTGTAATAACATGGATGGACCCTGAGGGTATCATGCCAAGCAAAATAAATCAGACAGAGAAAGACAAATACAGTATGATTTCACTCATACGTGGAAGATAAACAAACAAACACATAGACAAAGAGAACAGATTAGTGGTTACCTGAGGGGGAGGGAGTGGCAGGAGGGCAAAAGGGGTAAAGGGGCACATAGATATGGTGACGGATAAAAGTTAGACTACTGGTAGTGAGCACAACACAGTCTATACAGAAACTGATATATAAAAAGGTACACGTGAAATTTACACATTATAAGACAATATGATCTCAATAAAATAATTAAAAGAAAAAAAACAGAAAGGAAGATAATTGGCCTCGAATAGAAGAAAAAATTCTAAGCTGCATTCCCTAAGAGACTTGGCAAGTTTGGGTAATAGCAAACTGTTTCGAGTGTGACAGGGAAGATGAATAGAATGAGTTACAGCTCATCTAAGGCTCACCCTTAGCAGGGGCTGAGTCTCTGTGCCCCACTCTCCCCGCCTGCTCACCCACCCCCTCTCTCCACTGGGACTGCCCCCTTCACACTAGATGGGCCCCAGAAACAGGCTGCTCTCTTGGAGTTTCAAAGATACGCTGCAGCGGGAGGGAGGGCAAACAGGCGAGCTAAGGGCTGAGGCCACCGGCCGGCTCCACCCCTGGTTCCCTTGTTCCCCCAGGACCAGGGAGGGAGCTCTGAGGCACGTGGCCATGAAAGGCCTTAAGGCAGCATGAAGAATGGAGAATGTGCCCGCTTTGGGGAAAACCCCGGATATCCACAGAAAGGACCCCAGGTTCTCAGACTGCTTTTTAAACACAGCTTTGGCGTGAGAATTCACTGAGTGATCATATGAGTCCCCCAGGGCGGCCATAACAAATTACCCCAAAGCCAATGGCTTGAAACAAGAGGCATTTATTCCTCTGGGTTCTAGAGATCAGAAGTCCAGAATCGAGGGGAGGCTCCTTCCTGGCCTCTTCCAGCCTGGGGTGGCTCCAGGTTTCCTTGGCTTGTGGCTGCATCCCTCCCATCTCTGCCTCTGTCTTCACTTGGCCTTCTCCTCTGTGTATGTGTCTTTTCCTCTTCTTAGAAGGACACTCACCTTCTGATTTAGGATGCCGCCCTAATCCAGGATGATCTCATTGAAAGCCCCTTACCTTAATTACATCTGCGATGACTCTATGTCCAAGTAAGGGCACATTTGAGAACCTGGGTGCACGTGATTCTCTTTGCCCACTCTGTGGTTCTAGGCCAAGCCTTCAGCACGGTGTGTGGCACAGACTAAGCACATCATACATGGTCAGGCTCCTCTGTTCTCACCAGAGGAAAGTTGCTGCTAAAAACCCAGTTGTGGTTTTTCCCAAGTGAGGGTCTCGCTGCATATTCTCATAGTTCAACAAACGAGCCCAGTCACTTATTTTGCAGCCATCAGTCAGGGTCCTGATCATGAAAAGAGAAACCTCACTATTTATGTTCACAGAGGAACGAATATGAAGAATTGGTTTAACAGGTGTTGAACTGAAGAGGCCAAAAAGGGACAAGAGTCTGAGAAAACACAGAAATACCATCTGCAGGGAGCAGCCAGCGAGCAGAACAGAAGGAAAAGGGTGTGGGTCTCCTTACCCTGTCCTTGTGGGAAGTGCCTAAGCGTAAACCATCCCAGTGAGCCACTCCTGAGAGGGCGGAGCCTGCCTTCCAAAGCTGTGTGCTGGGCACACATAGATCGAAGCTTCCTGTTTTACCTTACAGAGTGGCCTTTCAAATATTTGTGGCAAAAAGAAAAGAAAAGAAAAACTCCACAGTTTCAGCTATTAAGCAAGTGCCCAAGAGCTGGCAGGACCGAACTCCCAGAGGGGAAGCTGTGAATTCAGGGGGAAGCAGTGGGCTCGCATTCAGGGCTGATGCTGCATTAAAAGAGAAAAAGAAAGAGGGGAAAGAAAGGCGTCCTGTCACCATGGCGTAATTAGGTCAAAGGGGATGCGGGAGCCCCACGCAGGGCGAGGAGGAAATGAGGCAGAAGATGCATCATCTTTGTGTGCGTGTGGTCGCAGGATCTTTGGGAGAACCTGAAGCAAGTGTGGAAATATTCTGTTTTGACGTAGACAGACAAGGATGAGAACATTTGATGACTGCGTTTTTTGAGCCAATTTCCTGGATCAAAGACTTTGGGGCCTTAAACAAACAGCCCTGAGACATTCAATGTGTCAATTCCCAAAGCTCATAAAGGTTGTACATTTACTTAGGTCACAAGCTGTCTGGACGTACTGAACTTGGAACAGACTCAAAGTGGACGTGCTAACTGAGCAAAGAGAAGCCATCGACTGTGCATGTCCCACTGCTGGCCTGCCCTCAGCTCTGTGAGAGCAGACCGAAAAACATCACACTGCCAACAAGGGACAGTATCAGTGGATTTTGGAGACAGGGATGAACATTCTAGACCCGAGTATGGCCCAGAGGCTGCATCCACCCTGCCCTCTGTGTTTATAAATAAAGTTTTATTGGAACACAATCACACATTCATTTACATGCTGCCTAAGACTGTGTTCATGCTCCAGAGGCAGAGGGGAGTCCTCGTGACAGAGATCATATGGCTCACAAATCAAAAAAAAGTTGACTATCTAGCCCTTTACAGAAAAAAAAGTGTGCTGACCCCTGTTCTAGAACCATCTTGAATTTCTTGATTGTGTGGCCAAGCTTGGAAAAGTTGGTCCTTACGACCCATGGCTGCACATTCCGGAGCATGCAACCACAAGAGCCACACGTGAGAGACACTGTGGTCGCTCTCTGAAGTCAAACTGAGGCGGGCCCAGGCTGACCATATTCCAAAGCTTTGCAGGAGTTTTGTCTGCTAAATATAGAATTCTCGAATTTGGATTTAAAAGAATTAGTAACTATCATTAGGCCCATAATTATGCACTTTACAGTTTTTTTTGGTGCTTTTGTACGTGTATGTGGAAAATCCACATACTTAACCATTGTTGTGCTGGAAAACACGCGCACCTCCCGCGGGTGAACATGCGTGTCTCATCAGCGCCCTCTATGGAAAGCCCTTGAGCTGGACACGCAGGGAAACCGCCCCGGGGCGGCCTGGTTGTTATAGCGGCCTCTTGCCACAGGGGAGCAGAGCATCCCCGGGTACCACTGAGCCCGGCGGCTCAAGAATCCCGGAATCCCGGGAGTCGGCTTCACGTGGCTCCTGGAGCGCACTTGCAGGGAGCAGGGCTACTGGTGTTAGCCTCAGGACAGCCTCCCCTGAATTACTGAATCAAGTCATTACCGGCAGCGCTGGATCAGAGGCAGAACGAATTACTGAATGTCAACGGGCTTTTTTGGTTCGTCAGAGAGACCCCGACTGCAGTTTTCACGCCTCATTTGGTTCTACTGTGAAGCAGGCTATTTCTCTTACACAGCGGAACATTTCTACAAGAAGATGCAACCCAGGGGCCCAGACAGAAGTCTAGGGGATCGGCTTTAAAATGACTGAAAGCCAGAATTTCAAACATACTAGGATAGAAACGGCTGATTCCCTGCAAAGAGTTAATGTTCTTTGCAAACGCTTCACTCTTAAAAAAATGGATTTGCCTTTTCAATTGATAATAGACACATGGTTAAAAAAAAAAAAAAAAAAGTCATTTCAAAGGATGCTGTCCAGAGGCCATAAAAGGCTTCTTACATCTCCTTCAGAGATGTTCTATACACATACAAAAATATCCAGCTTTTATATACAAATGATATACGACACTTGCCAATCTGCACCATGCTTACTTTTTTTCCTACTTAGCAATATATTGAAGATTGTTCCTCACCAGTGCATAGACATCAGCCTCACTCTTTTTACTTTTGCACAGGATCCCGTTGGATGGAATTCCTTGCTGTCTTTAACCAGCTCTCTCTTGATGGACATTTAAATGGTTTCCAATCTTTGCTGTTACCATGGGGCAATGACTAGACCTGTACATATGTCCCGGAAATACACTCACACGTAAGTCCCAAAATTCCTAGAAGACAACTGAGTGCTCAGAAGGGATGTATGTTATCAAATTTCAGTAATGCCCGTTATCCCTAGTAATGATAATAATAACTGACTTCTATGAGCTGTCACTGTGTGTGAGACGTGCTGACAGCTTTGGATGTATTAACTAAACCACGGCAAAGGCACCGTGGAGAGACCATTTTGTATTAAACGAGATCTCGTTATAATTTTATGTATATTTATATTATTATGAGTGAGAATGAGCATATTTTTATCTGTTTAAAAAGACATTTGTGCTTCTTTTTCTGTGACTCATTGTCCATGGCTTTTGACCATCCTTCCATTGAGTTGCCGACCTTAATGTTAAAAGCTTTTTGAATATTAAAAATTTTGACATTTTTTATATGTGTTGCAAATGCTTCCCCGCAGTTTATCATTTATTTATGTCTTGAACTCTGATGAGAGGATTTTGTTTCTGCCACAAAGACATTTTTAATTCTTATGTAGTCGGATTTATCAGTCTTTTGTCATTTCTGACTTTTGTGTCACGCTTGGAAAGACTGCCACAATCTGGGATCATAAATATAAATATCCCATGTTTGTTCTAGCTCTTTTATGGCTTCCTTTTTTAAAAGAAATTACAACTTAGCTCCATCTGGAATTTATTTTGGTGTGAGTATTAAAGTAGAGATCCAATTTTACTCTTTCCCAGATGTCTACCCAATTGTCTCGTGCATTTATGAGATAACCCATCTTTTCTCCCCTGATTTGAAACATCCTCTTTATTTTATACTATTTTCCTGAGTGTTTTCAAGTCTGTTCCTGGACTTTATTCTGCCCCATGGATCTGTCTGCCTGTTTCCATTCTAAGACCAGGAGCTTTGAACTTTGTGACCGTACAATGTGTTTTCACATCTTGCAGGGATATTTCCATACTTTTTTCCCCTAGAATTTTGTTGGCTTTTCTTGCGTGTTCGATTTTCCATATAAATTTTAGACTCAGCTGGTCTATTTTCATTTGAATGAGGCAAGGCTCTCAAAGTCTTCGCTTAAATAAGAAATCTAGCAGGTTTATTTATCTCCTGCCTCCTGTGAGAGAAGGAAGCCAAACAAAGAAAGTTCACAAATGCTTGTAACCTTTGAGGAAACGAGGCATCCATCTAAATAGTTCTGCCAGGGCCAACGTAATTAGGTAAGAGGAGCAATCCAAATTATAGCCTCTTGTGGAAGCTTCTTTTCCTCAGGGCATAGCAGCAACCTTGGAAATCCAGGTGGCTTACCTATTCCTTTGTTGGAATAACATCTGCCAGGTTGAGAGTTTTATGGTGCAGGATGCTGTCTGCTCTGCTCTGCTCTGCAGCTGCAGGGAAGAAGGAATAATTTCTCCCTTTGATTTTGTGGCGATTTTGCTGTGATTTTTCAAGTCTAAAAGCTGGAATTCTCTTCATTGGTACTGAGAGAAAGCAGGATGAGCCTGACAATCGTAAAATAGGTCATTGGAAAGGAAAAGAGAAGAATAAGATGTTAACAAATGGAGAATTTGGCATTCAGTGTCGTTCTGGAATACAAGACAAACGAGCGACGACATAAAAAACGAAGAAAAAGCTCTGTGGATGTTTTCACTGGAATTACACTAAATCTATAGATTAATTTGAAAAGGACTGTCGTCTTTACACAAGTGACTCTCCATCTAAGAATAGGAAATGCTTGCATTTAGTCAAATCTTCCTTTTTGTCTCTGTGTTTTTAAAATTTTTCTTTGTATGAATCTTCTGCATTTATGGTACTCCTGGCTGTTTTATCTTTTGGGTTCCTTTGTAAATGGAATATTTTGCTCAATTATATTTACAAAATATTGCTGTTAACATAAATTCTTGGATCTTGATTTTTTAGTGTTTATTTTGTACCCCTCAGCTTAAATTATCCTTCTGTGGCTGATAGTTTTGCAATTGACTCTCTGCATTTTTCCAGTCATACAACCAAGGATCATTTTTGCTCCCTCCTTTCCAGTCTGTGCGCAGCTTGTCTAATTGAGTCAAATAATTCCTCCAGGACAATAATAAATGGCAGCCATGATAATGGGTGATTGTGTCTTATTCCTCACTATATCGGAGAGCTTCTAGTGTTTCACCATTAAGCATAAATCTAGTTTCTGACTTGAAATACTTTTAATTTAACACATTAGAGAAGTATCTTTCTTTTTATTTATGAAGATTTAAAAAATCAAGATGGAATTGAAATTCAACAAATACCTACCTATCTTCTGTGAAGATGAGCAAGTTTTATTTAGACTTAATCATGTGGTAAATCACACTAATGGATTTCCTAATATTGAACTACTCTTCCATAATTGGCATGACTGCATTTGTTTGTGGCATATTATTTTTTTAATGTACTGCTGGATCTAGTGGCAAATATTGTATTTAGAATATTTACATCTCCATCCATAAGTGAAGTTGGTCTGTGGTTTCCTTTTATTGTGGTGCTTTTGTCAGGTTGGGTTGTTATTGATCTGATGGCTTCATCAGAAACGTTTGGAAGTTTTCTTCTTTCTCCACGCTCTACGGCAGTTTAAAAACCGCATTCTTTAATCCATAAAGGGTTAGCAGTATTCACTGGTGACACCGTCTGAACCAGATGCTTCTCTGGTGGATGACTCCTTAGCAAGATTTTCAGCATCTTCTATGGTAGTATATTTTTCTGATTTTTAAGATCTCTTTTAGGGTGAGTTTTGGTCATTCATATTTTCTTAGGAAATTACTCATTGGGTCAAGGTTTTCATATTTATTTGCCCAGAATTGAGGAGAGGAATTAAGGAATCATTTCTTTGATTTCCTCTGTATCTATTGCTGTTTCATTTACAGTTCTTACTTTTTCTCCTTTATTTTTTTATTAGGGTCATTAATGGTTTATCTCTTTTATTTCTTTCCCCCCCGCCAAGGAACCAGCTCTTAGACGTGTTATTAGTGTTACTGTTTTTCTGGTTTCTAAATTCTACTCTCATTCTTTTTCATCGTTTTTTTCTCTCTGATTTCTTTAAGATTATTTTGTTATTCTTTTCCTAACGTCTGGAACTAGGTGCTTAATTTAATTTAAGATTAGGTACTTTACTGAGATATAATTTACATACCATAAAATCTACCTATTGTAAGGGTACAGTTTGATGATTTTTAGCAAATTTATACAGTTGTGAACCATGACCACAATCCGTTTTTAGAACATTTCCATCAGCCCCATAAGTTCCCTCGTCCTAATTTGCATCAGTCCCTGCTCCAGCCTCTAGCCCCCGGTAACCACCCATCTGCTTTCTGTCTCTGTAATTTTCCTTTTTCTAGAAATTGCATGTAAATGGAATCATGACTTTTCGCGTCTGGCTTCTTTCACTCAGAATAATGCTCTTAAGGTGCATGCATGCAAGTTTACTGCTGAATAGTATTCCTTCGTAAGGATATACCACATTTTGGTTTCCATTCACCAGTTGATGGGCATTTGGACTATTTCCAATTTGGGGCTGTTATGAATGGTGCTGATATGAAAGTTTATGTACAAGTCTTTGTGTGGACATACATTTTTATTTTTATTGGGTAGATACCTAGGAGTGGAGTTGCTGGGTTATATGTTAAGTATGTGTTTAACTTTTTAAGAAATTGCCAAAGTGTTTTCCAGAGTACTGTACCCTTTAACATTCCTACCAGCAATGTGAGAGAGCTCCAGTTTCTCCACCCTTGCCAACATACAGTATTGTCTGCTTTTTAAATTATTATTGTAGTGGGTGTGTAGTGGTATATCACTGTGGTTTCGATTTGTCTTTCCTTAATAACTAATGATGTTGAGCATCTTTTCCTTATTAGCCACTTGTATATCTTTGGTGAAGTGTCTGTTCCAATCTTTTTCTGACTTTTTACTGAGTTGTCTGTCTTATTATTTAATTGTAAGGCTTTTTCATGTATTCTGGATGCAAGTCCTTTATCAAGACATGATTTACAAATATTGTCTCCCAATCTTTGTGGCTTGTCTTTTCCTTTTCTTCATAGTGTCTCTTGAAGGTCAAAAGTTTCACATCTTGGTGAAGTCCAATTTATCAGGGTTTTTTTCTTTTATGAATTGTGCTTTCCATGTCATATCCAAGAAATTTTTGCTTGATCCAAGGTCGCAATGATTTTCTTCTTTGCGTTTGTCTAGAAGTTTTGTAGTTTTAGGTCTTAGAGTAAGGTTGAGCTAAATGTCCATTTTGAGTTAACATTTGTATATGGTGTGAGGGACGGGTCTCAGTTTTTTTGTTGTTGTTTTATTTTGTTTTGCTTTTGCAAATGAATATCCAATTGTTCCACTACCATTTGTTGAAAAGACTGTCCTTTCCTCTTTTTTTTGTAAACCTATTTTTATTATTTTTTATTGTTTACTAATGTTAACTGTATTCCACTGGTTCAGATATGTACTGTTTTTAATTTATTTTCTAGATAACATTTTACTTTTGGCTTTTATTTTCTTTTTGACTCAAGAATTTGTAAGCCTTAATTTCTAGATAGCAAGACTGACATTTTTCAATTTTAAAAATTAATTTCTATTTTTAATAATTGTTAGTAGAGAACATTTCTACTTTAAAAAAATATTCTGAGGTATCCTTTACAACCAAATATATGATCTTTTGTGAGTGTGAAAATTCCATGGTTCTTTAAAAAAAAAAAGTGTATTCTGTATTTTCAGGACATAGAGTTCAATACATATCAAATTAGTTCTGCCTTATTAAATGTATCCATTATATATTTTGATTTCAATACCTTAGTTTAAAATATTTTGTTTATTTGTTCTATTATGGACTGAGAGGTAAATTAAAATTTCCTGCTTCTAAATATTTTTTTGTCATCTTCTCTTATGTCCTATCAATTCTGCTTGATGAATTTTGATGCTGTGTTATCTAGTGCATAAAGAGTCATGATGTAAGATAATCAGAGTGGATATGAAGTGACTCCTTGTATCTCATTTAGAGCTTTCTGTATTGAATTCAACATAAGAGATATTAACATGGAGATTTCTGGTTCCTTTACGTTTATATTTGCTTTTACTTATTTATGCTCATTTTTATACTTTCAATATAATTAAGAGATTTAAATTGGTTAATAATTGGAAGCTGTTCTAACATGCCTGGCACATGGCAAGTGCCAATTAAATATTTGCTAAAAGTAAAAACAAACACAGCCCTTTTGTTTCTCCTATATACAGAGTATAGTTGGCTTTTGCTTGTGATGACTTTTTTTTTCCATTTACAATATATGAATAGGACAAATCTAATTAGTCTTTGGTTCATCATCTGATTTTAGAGCATGCTTTTTGTTTTTAATGCTTTTTCTAAATTTTTAATTTTTCTTATTTGGTTGGTTTTTTTTTTTTTTTTGGCTTCTTGTGTGCTCCTTCTGATAATTTGGAATGTTTATATTCTGTTTCTCCCAGTGGTTATTATTCTTCTAAATTTTTTATTGTCATGAAATTCACATGACATAAAATTAACCTTTTTAAAGTGTCCACTTCAATGGCATTTAGTACATTCTCAGTGTTGTGCAACCACCACCTCCATCTAGTTCCAAAACATTTTCATCTCCCCAAAGGAAATCTCATAACCATTAAGCAGTCACTCCCCGTTTCCCCTTCCTCAGCCCCTGGCAACCACCATTCTACTTTCTGTTTCTATGAATAGTCTCGGTGCCTCATATAAGTGGAAGCACACAATATTTGTCCTTTTGCATCTGGCTTATTTCACTTAGCATGTTTTCAAGGTTCATCCATGTTGTAGTGTGTGTCCCTACTTCACTCCTTTTCCTGGCTGAATAATATTTCATTGTGTGGAAATACCATGTTTTTTTAATCCATTCATCCATTGGTGGATATTTGGGTTGTTTCCACCTTTTGGCTATTGTGGATAGTGCTACTGAACATTAGTGTATGAATATTTGTTATATAGCTGGGGGTGGATAATATGGCAACTGTACAATTAGCTTCTTGAGGAACCACCATACTCTTTTCCACAGCAGATGAGAAGGGTGTAGGAGGATTCCAATTTCTTCACACCCTCACCAGTTCATTTCCTTTGTGTGTGTGTGTGTGTGTGTGTGTGTGTGTGTGAAGTGTTATTTCATTGTGGTTTTGATTTGCATTTCCCTAATTGCTAATGATGTTGAGCATCTTTTCATGTGCTTGTTAGCCATCTGTTCTCACGGTTATTTTTAAACAACTTTTTATAATATGGTTAATCCTCGACGTCTCAGACAATATCTACTGCCTGTCCAATACGGGTGAAGACAAAATTAGAATACCACTAATTGTGCTGCCCATCTGGCCACCTTTTCTGGTGATTCTTTCTAGAGAAGCCTCTCCTCCTCCATCTCTTCATTCCTTGTTTCAGCATCTTGTTTCCTTTATGGTTCGAAAACCAGTTTATATTACTTTTTATTATTTGCTTATTTGTTTTTGCCTCTCCTTGCACTAAATATAAGCTCCTTGAAGGCAGGGGATCTGTGGGATCTGTCTGTCTTGCTCTCCTTTGGACACCCAGCACTCATCTAGTACAGTGTCTGCTGGCATATCGTAAGCACTTAATAAGCATTTTTGAATGAATATTTGGTTTTGGGGGGGGTTGGGGTTTTTTTGGAAGAAGATTAGCCCTGAGCTAACATCTGCCACCAATCCTCCTATTTTTGCTAAGGAAGATTGGCCCTGAGCCAACATCTGTGCCCATCTTCTTCTACTTTATGTGTGGGATGCCTGCCACAGCATGGCTTGATAAGCAGTGCGTAGGTCTGCGCCCCGGACCCTAACCTGTGAACCCCAGGCTGCCGAAGCAGAGTGCACAAACTTAACCACTATGCCACTAGGCCGACCCCTGAATATTTGAATGAGTGAACTGAAGTCCAATTTTATAAACAATGCTTTCCTATATGATAATCATGATAACGATGGCTATAAGGACATATTTATATCCAACTGTATTCATTTCCAAGGGCTGCTGCAATACATTGCCACAAGTTTGGTGGCAGAAATTAATTTCTCATAGTTCTGGGGTCAGAAATCCAAAATCTAAGTGTCAGCAGGGCCACACACTCTCTGAAGGCTCTAGAGAGGAGTCCTTTCTCATCTCTTCCAGCTGTGGTGGCTCCAGCCACTCCTTGGCTTGCGGCAGCGTGACTCCAATTTCTGCCTCTGTCACCCCATGACCTTCTTCCCTGTGTCACTGTGTATCCTCTTCTGTCTCTTATAAGGACACTCACCATTGGACTTAGGATCTGCTCTAATCCAGGATGATTGAGACCCTTCCCTTAATTACTTCCACAAAGGCCATTATTCCAAATAAGGTCACATGCTGAGGTTCCAGGTGGACATATCTTTCGGGGCAACACTGTCTTAGTCTGTTCAGGCTGCCATAACAAACAACATAGTATTTTGGTTTAAACAACAGAAATGTGTTTCTCACAGTTCTGGAGGCTGGAAGTCTGAGATCCAGGTGCCAGCAGATTCGGTGTCTGGTGAGAGTTCCCTTCCTGGCTTACAGATGGCCCCTTTCTCACCTTGTCCTCCACGGTGAGGGGTGGGGGAGAGCAAGCTGTCTGCTCGCTGCTTATAAGGGCACTAATCCCTTCACAGGGGCCCCATCCTCATGACCTCATCTAATCCTAATTACCCCTTGAAGGCCCCCATCTCCAAATACCATCATTTTGGGGGGTGGGACTTCAACATGCAAATTTTGGAGGGACACAGTTCAGTTCATAGCCAACATCATTCAACTCACTACACAAACTAATCAAGTTCTGTACATTCTACTTCCCAAATATCTCTCGAACCCATTGAGTTCCCTCCAGTCTTGCTCTCACTACCCTCTTGCCTGGATTATGCCCACAGCTGCCTGACTGATTTCTCTGCCTCTGCTCCTGTCCCTCTTCGATCCATGCTCTATTCTGCAGCCCAAGCCATGTAGGACAGGTAGCTTTTCTCTTTTTTGGAGGATGTGCTACCAACTGGTTCCATCATGGGACCCAACCCCAGTTCTACAGTGATTTCCCGAAGCACATATCTGACTCCAGCCAATCAGAGCCATTCCCTGGGATTTTCCTGGCTAAACAGGCAGAAAAGCAGCCTCTTCCCCCTTCGGTAGTAGACTGTTGGGATGTGGGTCTGAGTGTCACATGCTACACTATGTGGAGAAAATCCTTCTACCATAGGACAGGGTGCAAAGAGAGGCAAAGATGGAAGACAGACATGGGTCCTCGTCCCTGGGCCCCTTAGGCCACCTCTACCCTGCCTCTCTCTTGCTTACTTGAGCCCATAAAATCTCCCTTTCTGCTAACTGTTGTGTAATTTTGAATGTGCGTCCCAGAGCATGCTGATGGTAGCCATCACCGTGACAGACAAGACTCACGGGATGTCGTAATAACTCAGCCTTATTTGTGCTCCTGCCGTTTGTTTAATTCTTTCATTCTGCTCTGTGGGCTCTACCCATGTAAGGTTTGATCTTTCCCTGCCCCTATGGTCATGTTAGGTTGGGGAAAATGGTCCTAATTCAGTAATTAAACTATGCAGTCCCAGATCAAAATCAAAATTCTGAACTAGATTTAAGATGGAGACCCCTCACTTCTCCCAGCTCAGGCTGCAGGAGCAAGAGAGCTGCAGCGGGAAAGTGGCGGCTGCACGTGCTTCTGTCTTCCACCCCTGCTCTTCTGCTTTGACTCCCTCGACTGATTAACCGTGGTGTCTGACCTCCCCAGGGCTGAAGCAGGGGAGTGAGAGAGAGCTAATGGAGCGGAACAGTCTTATTTGTCGCTTCTGCAGTGTAAACTAGCAACAGGCAGGCGTTTAGAGCTAATGCCTTCTTCTGGGGGCACTGTCTTGAGGTCGTTGTAGATTTCCTCAGCATCATCCCTCAGAGCGGGCAAGGGCGGTGTTCAACAGCGGCCCCATGTGGCGGCTGGAGGCAACAGCAGCAGAGGATTATTCAGATACTGGTCCTGTGGGCCTCGCGGAGGAAGCCAGACTACCCAGCCTGCCGGCTCTGGACAAAGTACCTGGGAAACCTGGTCAACGCAGGAGGTCTTAAGAGGGAGATAAGTATAAGATGTCCTGTTAACCAGGCAACCAGGGGCTCAAGCCATCGGTTGGGAGAAGAAATGAGATGTAACTGTATTTGCCCCTTGGGTTTGTGGAGTCACTTATGTCGTCACAATTTATCTCTTTTTTTTTTTTTTTTTTTTTTACAGCTGAGGTTCAGAACAGTGGAGGGACTTGCCCACAGTCCCTCAGTTAGCAAGCCATAAAACCCTACTGGAAGCTGGGTCCTCCCATTCCCAAGGCTGTGAGCTTTCCTCTGCCCCTCCCTGGAGACAAGCAGTGACAGTTAACGTCCTTGAATGCTGGAGACGACAACAATGAAGTTAAAAGGAAAAGAAAGAATGACGCATAAGTGAAAGATTTTTAAAATATGTAAAACGTCTTCGAAATGTCCTCTGGAAGGTTGTACCCGCTGCAAAGGCAGAAACATCCAGAATCTGTGTTCTTGGCCAGGAGGAGCTCTGAGAGCCCTTTGCTGGAGCAGGGCAGGCCCTCCACAGGGCTCCTGAACCGTCATTTTTCATATTCCTTTGCATGGTGGGATGTCCGAATTGGCTGGTGAGGTGTGCCCTCTCTAGAAAATACTCCTTAGAAAGAATGCCAGCTGTGGATATGAGCATTTATATTGACAGTTTTTTTAATATCAGTTCTGGCACCCTCAAATGCAAAAGCCTTGTTTCTTTTCCTTTTTTGTCTTTTTGGAGAGTCAAGTCCACATCATGGCCACCTTTGCTCCCAATTTAGATGTCTTCTAAGCCCACTGGCTCTTCAGTGAACCCAAAACAGAAAAATGTCCACGGCCCTCCAGGAGAGTTTAGTCTCTGATGTGAGAGGAGCCAAAGGGTATCGGAGTCCTTTCTCCCAGGGCTGTAGCTCAGACAAATATTTACTGGGCGAGCGGTTTTGCTTGATTGCGTTTAGGTCAACATTGGTCTGGACTGAACCAGAAGGCCTAAGGAGACATACACACATAGGAAGAAAATATCTGCCTTCGTGGTGGTACAAGCTGTTCCATTTCACTGTTGTATAAGCTTTCCGGAATGACAAACAGTGAGCGTCAGCCACACTGCATAAAAAGGCAGGCAGCTGCCCACCCCCTGTGACCATGAGCTTGACCGTCCCCCACCCCCAGGGACAGAACACTCTTCATTAGAAGGTACCGTGTGGCCACAGCCACGACAGAATACAGAATCCTATAAAAATAGCATTTGTATTTTTCTATATAAACCTTAATTTTTTTTTCCTGTTGCCTATTAGGGCTCTCCATGTTAAGAAAACAACAGGAGAAGGTTTGCACTGAAGTGTAACATGCACGCAGAAAAGTGAACACAGCCTAAGTGTGCAGCTCTGTGAAGTGCCCCAAAGTGAGCAAACCATGAAACGGAACACAACCAGCACCTGAGGATCCCCTCCTGCCCCCTCTAGTCACTTGCCCTTAGCTGAAGGACATCCATCATGCTGACTTTTAATGTCATAGTTTGATTTTGGCCACAGAGAGGGTTTCAAGGTCATGCATATGCCCTAGCAGTGACAGTACACAGTTCCACCTGTAGGACAAGCAATCGGGAGAATTCATGGGACCCTGGGTGCAGCTTGAAGGTGACATTCAGGATGTGGAAGGAGAATGCCTTTGGTGTCAGACATCCCACCTCTGACACCTACAAGCTGTGTGACATTGGGCAAGTCAATTCTCTGAGCCTGAAGATGCCCCCGATCTTTAAGGGGGAACAGCCCCCCATTTTTCGGGAGCTTATCACTCCCCACATCCCACACCAGCATCCTGCTGAGCTGAATGCAGAAACCTTCAGGGATGACAGCTGACCTCACAGATGACACACTCTCCGAGGCCTCCACCTCTTGGCCGAGAGCCGCCAGGGCGTGTCTTCCCTCTGCCGAGGCGGCCGCATTGGCAGCGCTCCCGTGAAGCCACCTCCACACCCAGCCTTCCCACCTGCCTTCCTGGAACCAGAGGGTATCTGATCCTGCCGCTCCTCCACCTTACAGGTGAGGAAACTGCGGTTCATGGAGGGGACAGGACTTGCCTGGGGTCACACAGCAAGGACCCAGCTGGGACCGGAGCCCTGACTCCTACCCAGCCCTGTCACTGCCACTGGCCCTTTATCACCCAGGGCCTCCCTTCTGCCCCTTCTCACATCACCTGGTCATTGCTGGAAATCCCCATCTGTGTGGCAGAGCCGGAAGAGCCACAGTTCAGCCATTCCGTAGCAAGAGACAGCAAGAGCCTAAATAGAATTTGGACAAAGACTTACATTTAATTGATGGATGTATTTATCATTGAATAGACAACACACACATGGTTAAAATTCTTTATATTCATAAAGAATAGACAGTGAGAATTCTCCCTCCCACTCTAGCTCTCCATCTACCCAGGTCTCTCCTCCTTCAAGGAACTCCTGTTCTTACCTTCTCTGTTGTCCTTAAAGCAGCTTTTCAATGCCTACGCAAGCAAAACCAGATCCATTTGATTCTCTCCCTACTTTTTTACATAGATGGTAAAATAATCTCTGCTGTTTTCATTCAACAGTACGTCTTGGAGATCTTTACACATCAGTGCACAAATAGCATCCTCATTCTTTTTCACAGCTGCATAGTATTCCATTGCATACCTGTATTATATTATTGAGATATAATTCACATACCATAAAATTCACTGCGTTAAAGTTTATAATTCAAGACCTTTATGTATTCACAGAGTTATGCGACCAGCACCACAATTAATTGTAGAAGACTTTTACCACCCCCTGTACCCCTTAGTAATGACCCCTCCAACTCCCTGCCTAGGGTTGCTCCCTAGGCAACCACTAATTTACTTTTTGTCTTTATAGATTTGTCTCTTCCTGACATTTCATATAAATGGAATCATACAATATGTTGTCCCTTGTAAGTGGCTTCTTTCACTTAACATAATGTTTTCAAGGTTCATCTATGCTGGATCATGTGTCAACACTTTATTCCTTTTTATTGCCAAATAGTACTCCATTGCATAGAGCTACCACATTTTATTTATCCTTTCATCTGTTGATGGACGTTCCGACTATTTCCACTCTTTGGCTGTTATGAATAATGCTGCTGTGAACATTCATATACTTGTTTTTGTCTGGATGTATGTTTCCATTTCTCCTGGGTATATGCCTCAGAGTGGAATTGCTGCATCACATAGCTTGTTTTATAAATTACTTATCTAGTCCCCCATTGATGGAAATTTGATCAAATTACATCTTAAAAGCCAACAGCCCTCACAAGTTTAGCAGGTCATGGTCATATTAGTGAGGAGTCAGGAGATGTGGGGCTGGAGAGGATGGCTGCCTTACAGAACCTGCCAGAGTCTTCCAACCTTTCCTCTCCGTGTTCTCTTTTCTTCCAGACTCTTATTCTGGCAATTTCCAGTTAAACCTGCTTTTATTCTAATGAGGTCTGTGACTCAGGGTTGTGGGGAAGAGAAGCACCTTTCCCCACAGCCTGGCCTGTGAGCCCATTGCCCACTGATCCCTGAGGGCAAACTCCAGCCCTTCAGCTGCGTCCTCATGTGCCTGCTCCTTCCTGTCTGGGTTTCCTCATCTGGGAAACATTCCAAGAGGAAACTGGTGACTCTTGACCGTGGAGTTTCCTGGCCCTGTGGCAATGGGCCTCTGCCACACCTGCAACAGGTGCAGAGCAGGGGAATTCAGGAGCCATCCAGGCTATAAGCTGGTGAGCCAGCCTCAGGGAGAGCTTCCACCACCACAGGCCTGGATGGGACCTGGGAGGGCTGGAGTCTCTTTGGTGACAGTGTTTTTGAAACAATTCCTTTGCTTCAGACCTTCTCAACAAGCCAGACTTCTCAACAAGACAGATTGACATCGATCCTCTGATTGATTGAATGAGAGAGAATTAGTCCAATTCCTCTGTGCTAAGTGTCTATTTGATACTGCTGTAAAATTCTCAGGGTATCATGTTACTCCCTGCTCAGGACCCTCAGTGCAGACCAAATGCAATAGGACTGTGATCATTTGCAAGAAGGAGTTCTCCTTTTATCCTTTTCTCTTTCCATGGCAACCGCTTAAACTTGCCTCCCCAAGAGTTGAGGAAAAGACCAACTCGTGGAATGTGAGTATATTCTGCTATGATGCAAGGACGGGCAGTTATGGAATTACCTGTATATTTCACATTGTTAAATGGCAAATGCAAAATGGCACAAAGGGTTGTCTCTTCTACAGGATGTGTTTATCCAGTAAGATATAATCTAATTTACTCTTATTTTTCTTAAAAAAGGTAAAGAACAATTTATTGCAATAATTAATATAGTGAGTTTTTTCATGTGGAAAATAAACTGGTTTTAAAATAATTCAATGTTCTATCGTTCTTAGTTGGGTATATTTTATACGTATTTGAACATATCACATCTTTCTATAACAATTCCAGAAAGGTGTATGAGTTTAGGTATGTGTTTCAAGTGTAAACAAGTTCTCTTGCCTTCATTAAGGTTTATGACGTTCTTGTTGGCTGATTTGTTTTTTAATAATTATGGGAATTTTTTCCCCTTCCTGACGTGAAGTTCTCAAACCATTGCACCATCAGTGATGTAAAATTCGTGATTGTTTTGTTGTTTCTTATGCATGACCAATTTTGTATAATTAAATCTGTTCATTGGGGTTTTGTCACATGTGATTTGTAGAGTTATTTTTTTAAGTGGTTTCTCTTTTCATCTAAAAGTGATAAGATTATTCACTCATCCTGACAGTTAACTATGATAAAAAATGCCAGCCTCTCTGAATCTTGCATTAGCAAAATGAACTAGCAGCAAACAAATCTCCCATGGAAAGCATTTATGGAGCACCTTTGGTATACTCAGTGAGCTATGGGATTTATCCTGATGTGTCTTAATCTAGCTGTGCTCACAGAGCACAAGAAATGGAGATTTGAACCAGGGAGGCTCAACTAAAAATGTCTCCCAGTTTTACCACTTCTTCGGCTGTTATCATTTCATTTTCACTGGCTCCCCTACTAGAGAAAACAGTTTTGAATTAAACAGTAGTTAAGATCTTAATCTTCTTGTCCTGGAAGGTCACACAGTATCTTTACCCAGAGACATTTCCAAGCAGACCAGAAAAGTGTCCACTTGTAGTCTTTCATTTTTAAATTAACTTCTTTTTGAAAATAAATACACATGGGACAACATGTACAAAAGGGCATCAGAGAAAAGTACTAAAGGACATCTCCCTCCCCCAATTCTCTTCCCCATGAACAACCATAGGTACCAATTTCTTGTGTATTCTCCCAGAAATATTTTGCAAATAACGCTTCCCTCCTTTATTTATGCATATGATTGCACACTATATCACAGTTAGGTTACTTTTTCATTTGTTAATATTTAGTATCAAAATTCTGTTTATTGCTGTTTAGGGCTGCATAGTATTCCACCGCATGGAGGTTCCAAAATGTCTGAAACCATCTCCCAATTGATGCTATTCAGGCTGTTCTCAAGCATTAGTCATCACAAGCAATGCTGCAATGAGTAACCTTAAACATGCATTGTTTTGGACACGTTTCAGAGTATCTTTAGGATCAATTCCTAGAGGTGGAATCACTAGATCAAAGGTAAGTGAGTTGGTAATGTTGCTAGATTTTGTCAACCTGCCCTCCGTATTGGTTGCATGAATTTGCACTCTTGCCAGCAATTTAGCAAAGGCCTGGTGGCCCTGCAGACACATCCACACAGTGCATTCTGAAGCATCATGAATTTGCAAACCCAACAGATAACAAAATTTTATCTTGTAATTTTAATTTGCGTTTATCTTATTGTGAATCATACAAGAAGCTTTTTCTGTGTTCAAGGTTTGCTTTTTTTCCTCTGACCTAATTGTCCATTATCCTTTGCGTACTTTTCTACTGAGATTTTGGACTTGAAAGCTATTAAGAAATTTAGTGATAAAATTGCAATTTTTCTCCAGTTTGTTGTCTTTTGGTTTTATGGTATATAATAACCTTAAAATTGTCTATGTAGTTGAATTTAACATTTTCTGTCTTTTTTTCTTTCTTCCTTCCTTCTTTTTTTGTGCCCCCCTCTCAATTTTTGTTTATGCTTTGAAAGGGATGTCCCACTCCGAGGTGGTGAAAGAAAAAAATCTACCATGCTTTTTTCTAGTACTTTAAATTGTTTCATTTTTTTATGTTAAAACCTTTGATTTATCTGGACTGTTTTGGGACATAAAGTGAGAGATGTGAATCCAACAGCATATGGCTCCAATGTTACTTATTGAATAATCCATCTTTTTCCTACTGGGCAGAAATGCCTCTTTCTTATCCACCAATTCCAATTCTTAGCTTTCCGACGGTGTCTTCCTCTGTTCCATTGGTCTGCCTGTCTATGCAGCAGCATCACACTCTTTTAGCTATTGCAGTCTTATGGGGAGACTTTTTAGGGAGAGTTGTACCTGGTTCTGAAGAGCCCCCAGACCCTTTGCAAAGTCCAATGAGCCACAGGTGGGCTGTGGGCAAATAAGGCATTCATTTATTCCGACAACTGTAAATTATTTTTATAGCTGGCTAGTTTTAAATCTTTGGCTTGGCTCATTTCCATTCATCACTATTTTTTTCAGAGTTTTCATAGTTAATCTGATGGTTGATTTTTCAATATGCATCATTTGTCTATTTCACAAAGCAACTCTATTTTTATTGCAATTTTGTTAGTTACATAGATTATTTTAGGGACAATTGACATATTTATGATGTTGCATGTCCTGTTCAAGAGCTTGGTGTTTTGAACTCTTGATTTTTAAGAATTTATCAACATATATATTATTAGGTTCCTGCCAATTCAATAGAGAAAGTGTCTTTAAGCAGTCCCACGTTTCCTGCTATTGCGAGGCCCTGCTGGCATTGGCTGAGCCAGGCAGCCCTCAGCCCAGGATGCTGGGTCTCATCCAGACCTCTCTATTTCTCAGTGATCAAGTGGACTCTCCGGGAGGCCCCATCCAGACCCAGACCAGCACTGTCCTGGGCACCTGCTGAAGGCCCACATGGAGGGGAACAACAGCACCAACTCCACCAGGGCCCTGAACCTTCCAGATGGGACCAGCGCTGCCTGGTACATCCTCACCATCATTGGCATCTACGGAGTGATTTTCCTCTTCCAGTTGGCCAGCGACATCCTCAGAAAGAATGATAAGTGCTTGGAAGATATGCATTACTCAAATTTGACCTCTGAACTCAAAAAGAAAGGGCTCCAGAGCAAGGTGGCCAAATGCTCCACACTGACCATTAGCAACAGAGCTGTCCTGCCGCCCAGCCAGCCCAGTGTGGGGCCAGAGCGTGGAAATAGCGGGCCCCAAACCGAACTCCAAGGGACCCCTGAAAGTCAAGACAGGCAGGCCTCTACAGGGGCCAACTTTCTTGCCGGGGAACAGCTTTGGATTTATCGGGAACATTGAGAGAGGAGTCAAGGTCCTTGAATGGGGCTGGAAGAGCATCTCTGAGCTGTGGGCACTTCTGGCTGATAGGGATGTGACTGAAAGCCAGCATCCCATTTCCTTCTCAGACTTTCTGGCACTTTGGGAAGAGAAAGCAGGGGCAGCAGCTTTCAGTCATATTCATTCTTCACTGGAAAAGCTTGTGCTCCAGGGAAGGGCATGGGGCACTTAGTGTTCCCAGAGGAACATAGGAGACTCCTGAGGGGTATATGGGAAGGTGGCCTCCTGTTGTGGAAAGAAGGCTGAGTTTGGAGTCAAATGCCCTGGATGAAAACTGAACTTCTAGGGGGTCATATGAACTTTGAGTGGCTAGTGGCTCACCTGGAACACATGAGGGCTGCAATATATGGTCTCAAATGACCTTTCATTCAAAGACTCTGACTGGAGCATAGAACCAAAGTTGTTAATATCAGAATTTAGTCAGAAGTTCTTCATTTTCATTGGGAGGATGGGGTCGACTGAAAAAAAGCGTTCATTTTGCAGTCAGAAGAACCAATCTCTAGTCTGTGTTTGATTGTCAACCACTTTGGTGTCCTTGCGCACACCACTTCGCCTCTCTGGACCTTCGTTTCCATACAGACAAAGCGAGGATAATGATGCCAGTTCTGCCAATCTTACAAAGTAGATAAGAGCTAATGAGATCATGCATATGAATATATTTTGAAAAGTAAAATAAATATGTAAATATAAGCCTTGTTGTGGTGGAGGTGATGATGATTGATGCTGATGGCGTATTGGGGTTGGTGGTGATGGTAGGTTGGGTTGTGCTAGTGGTGGTGGTGTTGGTAGTGATTGATGGTGGTGGTGTTGGTGGTGGTTGATGTTGATGGTTGGTGATGGTGATAGTTGATGGTTGGTGGTGGTTGATGTTGACAGTGGTGGTGTTGGAATGGTTGATGTTGGTGGCGGTGGTAACGCTACTGTGGAACAGGAAACAACTAGTCCACTGGCAATTGGTCTGTAAGCAATGGCTGTCTTCCCTTGTCCTACAGGAGAACCCATCTGCATAACAGGTGATGACCTGTGCTCTGAATCAAGTCCGTGAGATTCAAGTTTTACGTGTAGACAGAACAGCCACTTTTAGGTTTGTTACATTAGGCGCAGTATGATTCACTCAAATGTTTTACAAATATCTATTACTCATATACATGTCTCTGCCTAAAAAAAAAGAAATAAGATCTGGCATAGATGACTGATTAACTTAGAGCAATTGGGATTAGCTGAATTTCTACAAGTGGCTTTCAGCAAGCAAAGAGAAAAATTGAATCTTATACCAACTTCTGTGAAGTTCAACCAGTTTGGCTTTTGGGGATGTTCCCTACGAGTGAAATATTTTTTTCCCTGCCTGCAGACAGTCGTCTACACCAGCCCCATGATTTCATAAAGTTCAAACTTAATCCCCAAGCTTTTGTTTTTGGAAGGTGGGATAGACTTCCAAGTATTTTTCTTTGTTTCCATATTTTCTACATCATCATCTCACGGGTTCTCCAACAAAGTGTTGGTTTGTTTATATGGTTATGGCTGGGCTTTCTCCGTATGTTTGAGTTGGTTAAAGGGTAGGACAAAACAGAAGACACAAAGATAGACAAAATGTAATCCATAATGAGTAAGAATGCAGAATGTGTTAAAATGGGAGTCAAAGGCCAGAACTTAAGTGAATTTAAGGATATGATCCTCTCCTGTTGGTCGCTTTCCCAGTATGCATTTCCACCTTCTTTAACCCAACAGCCTCTAATTTACGTTTGGGGATCCATGTGGCTCTAGGGAAGCTGGAACTACTCCCAGTTCATGGGCTGAAATAAGCGACCTAGGTTACTCCAATCACTGTGTTCCATCTCCCAGCTTCACTGATCGGCTCCAAGACAGACCCATGACCTAAGTAAGCCCACCCCATAGGAATGACCTGGAAGACTTTAAGGGGGAATTCTGGGACACAAAAGCACTCTCTTGCTCTGGATGGTGTTAAACACAGATCTGGAATTGCCGGAACCATGTTGCCACCATGAGAAAAGCCAATTTGAGGGCAAAGGCCAACACAGAGAGGGGAGCTGAGAAAATTTTAGAGACTAAAGTCCTGATCGAACTGTGCCTACAGCCTTAAATTTACCACTGGATTGTTTTAGTTTGTGAGCCAGTAAATTCCCTTTCTTAAGTCCATTGGAGGCAGGCTTTCTGTCCCCCTCAACCAAGAGTATCCTAAATGATACCACTGGATAAATAACTTCCTGAAGAAAATGGGCTCTGGAGTGGAATTTGAAAAGAAAAGCTATGTGATGTGGTAAGTTGAGATATTTCTTTCATCAAGATTTTCATATTTATAGTATTTTAGTATTTATAGGGAAAACATAGATTTCGTATGCTTCTTATGTCAGCTCAGTGATCACTTATGAGATTTCTTGTTGCTTGACCTCTCAAAAAGCATTCAACGAAATCTGTTCTCTTTAATCCCCAAGCCCTGACTCTGTCAATAAACTGCTATGGAAACCCCAAGGAGGGCTTGTCATGTTAGACACGTGGTCAAGGCCTAACTCCAAAGGTCTTTCCTAAGGAGCAAAAGCCACTGTCTTCCCATTGACACCCAGACAGTTACATGAGATCCAAGGGCATTTTTCCAAGTCACCTAACTGTTGCTTGATCCAACTTCCCCCACCTTCTGGGGAGCTAGTTTGAGAGTTTGCCTGGCAGATGTGTTCTTGGATGGGAACTGCATCTGCATAGTCTCCATTTTAAGCAAGACGCGTGGGAAGCAATCTCAAGTTATATGGATAGTTTATGCAAAATCCCTTAAATCTAATATGCTCAGGTGCAGAGCAATTAACCGCTGTCTTGGCAAACCCCATGTAGTGGGACTGGTGGGGAGGGTGCCTGGGCACAGCATGTGTTCAGTTCATAGAGTGGGGGAGAGATTTGCTTGTTCCACCAACCCTGGTGGAGACAGGAACAGAGGCAGCTGATTCCCAACATTCCAGACACTTTTTCTTTCTTTGTCCCTATAAGTTTCCCCCAAGGTTAGGGGATCAGGTCAGATAAGGCCTTCCTCTGAAATGGAAATTATTTAAGATCAATGCAGAATGGATCCAGTTGGCCGTTTCCAGGAATGGCTCCTCTGGGGACTTGTGGCTGATGGTACCAGGATTTGTACCAAATCGAGTCAAGGTTACTGGAGACTTCCTCTGTGATTGGAACACGTCTATTCTAAATAAAATTCTAATCGGCTCAGCTGCATTATCGTTGTCTGGTGTGATATAATTATCATAACATTTTAAAAAAAGATTGAAAGAAAGAATTCAGAGACGAAACATTTGTGAGTATTTACTCAGCCTTTCCTAGAGTGGCCAGTGAATTTGAAGCAGATGGCAGACATGGGATGTTGGGGACAGAAATGCTGTAGTCTAGTTTAAGTTTAGTTTCAGCTAAACTATCTAAAGGTCACAAAAGTCATTGGGAGGATGGTACCAGATTTAACCAAATATCTGTAGAATGGGTGCAGGGAAGAGAATAAGAGTAAGGACAACATCTTATTAATTTTGACATGACCCACTGCTTACGAAATTCACAATAGGTATTTGCCGAATGAATGAAGGATGTGACACTAGTGCGTCAGTAAATTGTTTCCAGTGGGTGCTCTTTCATTTGGGATGGTAGGTCCTAACGATTTTCACGAGGCACTTCTTTCTGGTGGAAATGTCTAGTCCCCAGAAAATATAATAAGCATGGAATTTGAACAAGGGGATTGGTTGGAGTAAGGTCCACTTCCAGAAAGCAAAGATAGTTGGATTATTACTGTCTACAGTCTCTCTCTATGTTTACAAAGTACATTTATCTTTCTATCTCACTTCGGTCCCTGGCAGGTGGGCGAGCTTCCAGCCTTGGCCCTGGCGGCTCCCTTTCCGCCCACGTGCCCAGCTCGCTTCTCTGTCTTCAAAGCACCTCAGACATCATTTCCTCCAGAAAGACTTCTGTTGCCCAGCCTCCTGCAGATCTGCTAAAAAAAATTCACTTAAAAACAATAAAAGCCAAAATGAAAGGACTTGGTAGGGCCAGGCACCGAGTGTGCTCCATGCGCTATCTCAGCTGCCTGTTGCCCACCCTCTGTACCCCTATATCCTACACTGCGTCTTTGGTGACACCCACAAATGAAGCTGGAGACAGACCACGCAGTCATTTGAACAGAGGGAGTGTCACATAAAGAATTACTAAATTGTGATGGGGAAGAAACTACAAGGATGTAAAGAGAACTCTAAAGCATGTCCCAGGGCTGAGGGAGAGTGTCCAGAGGACAGACTTGGAAGGGGGTCCGCTCCCTAAGGCTGAGGTTTAGACCTCATCAGAGAAGTTCTGTTTGCAGCCACTGGTTGGTGGAGAAGTTCATGGGGTTGCCTGGGCCAGAGCTGGGCCACAGTCTCGGGGCAGCAGAAAACAATTTCTCAGGGCCCTGGAGAGCCAAGGCTGGTGGGCGGGGGCTCAGAGAGAGTCAGGATGTAGGAAGCCCACTTGCTGGCAGGGTGATACATAGTCTGGTGTGCACTGTGCCCAGGATGGAAAGGCTACGGAAAACAACCGTCCAGGACAGAGGCCAGCAAGGCTAGTGGACGTCAGGTAGAGGGGTCAGGGGCTGGTAGTGTTCTGTGGACTGAGTGTTTACGGCCCCTCCAAATTCATATGTTGGAGCCTTATCCCCAGTGTGATGGCATTTGGAGGCGAGATCTTTGGGAGGTATTAGGTTTCCATGAGGTCAAGAGGGTGGAGCCCCCATGATGGAATTAGTGTCCTTATGGAAGAAAGACACCAGAGCTCGCTCTCTCCACCCTGTGAAGATACAGCAAGAAGGTGGCAAACCGGGAAGAGTCTCCCTCAGAAGCTGAATGTGCCCGCACCTTGACCTTGGACTTCCAGCCTCCAGAACTGTGAGAAATAAACGTCTACTGTGTAAGCCCCCAGTCTGTGATATTTGTTATGGCAGTCCCAGCTGACGAAGATGGAGTGTCCAAGAAAAGCCAGCACTGGACACTCGTTAAAGGAGGCAAGACAGATCATGTTCAGATGAGGGCAGTAGGGGAGGGAGACGCCGGTGTAGACTGAGCTGCACTCCAACTGAGACAAATAGCTGAGGTTTTTAAAGGGAGAACAGAGAAGACACAATAAGGGACTGGGGGCTGGGCGGAAGTGGAAGATTCCAGAAGGGGGAGGTGGAGAATTACTGAAAACGGTTTGGCAAGGTGGGTTGTACACAACGTGTATGTTGTGGGACAATGTACATTTCGTGGTTTCGCAGAATTGTGTTTTCTTGAGCCAAGACTCAGCGTGGGTGTGCGGTCATCTGTATGGACAGTGCCTAGAGCAGGTGGAAGCCAGGCTACGGTTTGGTCGAGCCTCTTAGCACAGAGTTCAGGGGCATCCTTTGTGCCATGTGGAGTTCGGAGCTCACAGGAGCCGGCTCGC
The DNA here is from genome assembly GCF_021613505.1 of Equus quagga. NCBI lineage: Eukaryota > Metazoa > Chordata > Mammalia > Perissodactyla > Equidae > Equus > Equus quagga. Next base: position 30,401,907 of record NC_060287.1, on the reverse strand, counting down.
TGGCAGGGCTCCGTGCAGCCTGGGGCGCATGGTCTCCCCATCAGGAGGGCCACGGGAAACAGCGGCAGCGTCCCCGGAGGGATCCCTGCCCCGCCCACCAGCTTGGCCCTCTTGTGCCCTGGGAAATTGTTTCCTGCTGTCGGAAGACTGTGGCCCAGCTCTGGCCCAGGCAACCCCACAAACTTCTCCTCTACCCTGTGGCTGCAACCACACCTCCTCTAACCAGGTCTGAACCCCTGCTTGGGGTGGGGACCCCCCGCTTCAGAGTTGTCCTTCCCTGGGCACTCTCCCGTAGCCCTGGGCACCTTTAGAGTTCTCTTTACGTCTTTATAGCTTCTCTGTTTAGTAATAGTAATTCTATACATTAAATGTTCGCCGCTCATTGAGGGGCTTTGCACCCAGAGTGATACAAGGTCTGACAAACAATGAAAGTCCACAGCCAAGCAAACTTGGGCCATGGTGGACGAAAGGAAGCTCAACAGGCTTCTGGACCCCGTGGTTACCGGGAGACTTCAATATATCCTTCAGCCTTAACCAGACGATGGGCCACTTCTTTCATTGACCTTGGCCAAGGATTAATGTTTAGTGTGGGACTGGCTCCATGACAATAAAACATTGTCATGGAAACCAAGAGACAGCCTCCACGTTTGTGAGCCTTTTACTTCTTTTTCATTTTCTATTACTCTAGTTAAATCGACCAATAAGCTGCTATGTACACACCACCTACTTTGTGCATGACGCTTTGCTACATAAAGCCTAAGACAGCTTCCTCTTACGTAGTTAAAGCCCGGAGGGTATAAATCATACAAGATTAACTACAAATACAAAAGTCAGGCAAGAGGTGCTACGTGACAGCATATTTATAACTATAAAATGGGTGATGGTGAGTGCTCAGAGGTCAGGAGGGGAAAAGCCACACATCTATTGTGTTAAGGCTGCTTCCCAAGCAACAACTTATAACCCCTTTTTCTTTCCTTCCCTCTCTTTTCTGCTCTTCATCTTAACTTCATCTTTTTGTAGCAGACCTATCAAAGTAACACTGCATATTGGCAAGGTGCACAACGTTCTTGTCCTGAGGTCATATGATTCCCCAGACATTTTCAAAGGACATTCTGAGCTGTTTTTACTCACACTTGTGACACCAAATGTGTGGGTTTTCCACACCAAAAATCAGTTCTCCCACCCTGCAGACCCCAATTCAATTCTGCTCTGACACTGACTGCCCAGAGTGAGTGCAGACCCCACAAGCCAAGGGTTCATCCCACAAGACTGCCCCCACCTCAGATGCCAGTCTCAGGTCCCAGGTTGTCACCTGCACTTCTGTCCAATTGCCTATGTCGACGAAAATAATCCATAACCAATCTATAAATGAAAATTTGGGTGAGTTTATTCTGAGCTTAAATCTTAGGATTATAACCCGGGAGAGTCTTTCCACAAAGGAACCGAGCACTCCAAAGAAGTGGGGGTACACAAGGTGGTTATATATCCTCAAAGAGGGTGTTTCACATATGATTGAAATGTCCCTTTTACAATAGTCACGAGGCTGCTCTGTCAGCACACCAATTGATGGAAATGGCAGATAGGTCTGCTGTCTCAGTGAACGCTGCAGGGTGGCAGGTGTGTTGCCTCCGGCTGGGGGGTCACAGATGAGTGCTGCAATCGGTTGCCAGCCTAAAGAAAGATGCTTAATCTTTAAGGAGATGCCAACGTTGGCAGGGGGAGGGAAGTTGCATCTTTATCTCAAGGGCCTTTGCTCTTGCCATAGGGAATCTCTAAAGCAGATATGCAATGCATGCTCAAGGGCCTCGGTCAGGCCCTTTTGGAAAGACAAGGTCAGGCCGAATTAGGTTTATACCAAATGGCTTCCTCATATACTCCAATATATCCTATTGCTTGCCATTTTTATTTGTCACCTATAAATTGGGGGTTCCCACGACCTCCTCCTCAGGTTCCATAATTTGCTTGAACGGCTCACAGAAAACACTTGACTTACTGGATTACTGGTTTCTTACACAGGACACAACTCAGGAACAGCCACAGGGAAGAGACCCACGGGGCAAGGAATGGGAGAAGGGCACTGAGCTTCCATGCCCTCTCCTGGGGCACCACCCTTCCAGCACCTCTGTGTGTCCACGAGCTCAGAAGCTTTCCAAATCCCATGTTTTAGGAGTTTTCATGGAGGCTTCATTACGCACACATGGTTGATTAAATCATTGGCCGTTGCTGGTTAACTCGCTCTCCTGTCCCTCTCCCCTCCCCGGAGATTGAGGGGTGGTGGTGAAATTTCCAACACTCTGATCACAGGGTTCGTTCCTCTGGCAACCAGCCCCCATCCTGCAGCTATCTAGGGGACCACCAAGAGTCACCTTATCAGCGTAAACTTGGGTATGGTTGAAAGGGGCTTGTGATGAATAATAAAAGATGCTCCTACTACTCCGGAAATTCCAAGGGTTTTAGAAACTCTGTGCTAGGAATTGGGGACAAAGACTAAATATACGTTCCTTATTCTACCACAGGCGCGCAAAGGCCCAGGCACTGTGCTAGGGCCAGAGATGCAGAGAAACACAGTCTCCTGGTGAAGACAGTGTCAAGGGAGCACTTACAGAGCAGGGCAAAAGGAGCAAAGCTGGAGGTGAGCCAGGGTCTTGTAGGAGTAGGGAGGGGGGCCAGTGAGCCTGGACAGATATGGTGTGGTGGGGGGATGAAGTAAGGATGGGCTGCAGGAGAAGAACCGCCCTTCAGGGACCTGGCCTGTGATAAACACCTCCTATAAAGGGAGAGATTCAGGGTGGATCACCTTCAGAAGGGGTCATGACCTCTCTTGGGTTCCCTGTGGCGTATGGACATCCCCTCCAATTAGACCCCTCCTCCCAGCCCTGGCAGGATGACCACTCAGTGTGTGACAGAAGGAAAACCTTCCATGGGCTGTGACCTCTTTGTAAGAAGAGCATGCATAAAGTGTTGGAAATTCGGGACAATATGTTACAACAGTACTGAAAAATGGATGGATAAACCGCAGGTCAGGGCAGAAAAAGAGATTTATGTCATCCAGCATCCGCACAGAGCAATATAATTCGACACACTGGCAAATTTAATGAAGTGAAACCAACCAGCGGGATTATGTTGATGAGTCTTCAATAAAAGTCATAAATGTCAACTTAAGCCACATCATTTCCATGACATGGATTTCTGCGTTGCCTTCCTGTGGGCACAAATCCTAAACTTCTTTGGAGATGATTATTATTGTAATTATTACTTGCCAGGGAGATGCTGAGCTGTCTGACCCCCAGTCACGGTCTTCCTGGTTGTTTGAAATCCTGATTATTTCGTCCCTTCTGCTGGGAGCTGCCACCATGGCCCAGACAAGTACTGTCACTCATGTGTCTCTTTATTAGTACGAAATGCAGAGGGGACTGCCTCCTCTCCAAGCCAGGCAGGGCCCTTTATCCCACACCCCCTGCCTTGCAAACCCACTTAGCACAGAGTTATATTAGGAAGTTTAATTAGCAGAAAACAAATAAGTAGGGGTCCCAGCTGGAACCCAGGCTGTGTCCCCTGCCGGGGGTTGGATGTGTCTGAACAAGTGTTGGCTGGAGAGGCTTTTTGTATGAAGGACAGAGGGCAGCTCTCCTCCTAGGGAAAGACAGAGGCAAGGAAGTAAGTTTGGCCCCCTCTCTTGGAGGCTGAGTGCTCAGAAGTCCAAGCAAGAACCCTGAGGTTGACTGGGTCTCTTTATGTCACAAGCGCACCCCAAACCATGCGGTGGGCCCAGCAGTGGAATGCGCTGATCAGCTTAAATCTGGAGCTGGAGTGGTCATGGCTTCCTCCAAGAGAACCTGAGCTTCATGGGAGACAGGTGAACACCTGAACCAAACTCAGGATACCATCAGGAGGGAGGGAGGGCGATGGAAGCAGGGTAGGTAGGCAACATATGTCCATTAAAAATGCGATAGGAAGGCAAGAAAACCAACATTTAATGAACGCTACCAAATGCTAAGTGCTTTGGAGTATACTAGCCTGGTGATCGCCTTATACGCTCCACGAGGTGGGTACTATTAGGGAATTGAGGCTCAGAGAGGTTAAGAAATCTGTATAATGTCACACAGCTGGCAAGAGGTTCAAAGTTGAGTCTACCAGATTCTCAAGTCCACGTGATGTTTCCACTAAGTCTTTGTCTAAAATATACTTTTATTTTCATTCAAGGTGAGGAGAGGGAAGGTTACAAGTTTGGGCTGGGTTGATTGCTGTCTCAGGCCACATGTACACAGCAGGTCGGCTGAGGCTCTGCTCCATGTCGTTGCTGTCCGCACTCTGAGAGCCAGGTTTCCGGAGCAGCCACTCTGGGAACCATCGCTGGTCTCAGTGCCAGAGGGCAAAGCTCTGGAGGGTCTCACTCGGATAATTAAATGCTCCAGCCTGGAAGGGACACCATCACTTCCGCTGGCCGCTCACTGGCTAGAATGAGCCCATGGCTGCTCCCATCACAAGCCATCCTACCTACCATGTGCCTGGAAGGCCCAGAGCCAAAACATCTGGGGCAGAGGAGTGATGGCTACCAGAGTTGAAGCAAATGTGAGGCTCTCAGACCAGGTGCTATGGACTGAATGTCTGTGTCTCCCCAAAATTCGTATGTTGAAATCCCAGCTTCCATGAGATGGTGTTGGGAGGCGGGGCCTTTGAGGGGTAATTGGTTCATGAGGGTGGAGCCCCCAGGACGGGATTCTTGCCCTCATAAGAAGAGACTCACAGCTTGCCTCCTCCCTCTGCTCTCCCCGAGGCGAGCATACAACGAAAAGATGGCTGTCCGCAAACGCGAGAGGCAGCTGTCACCAGATACTATATCCACCAGCATTTTGATGTCGGACTTCTCAGCCTCCAGAGCTGTGAGAAATAAATGTCTGTTGTTGAAGCTCCCCTAGTCTCTGGAAACTTCTTACAGCAGCTGGAATGGACTAAGACGCCATGTTCCATGGAGGTTCCTCAGGCCACCACAGGGAGCAAGGAGAAGCCCAACCCCATTCCCTACCTTCTATCTTTATTTATATAAAACTCAAATGTTTCTATATTAAAAAGTCTATATATGTTTACACGAAGAATGTGTTCTATTCCTTTTAAGACTAACTCTGAGGTCCCAGCAGCTCTAACATCCTGTACCCACATGTCCCCACCGGGCCCTGATTAGAACCTGCTTGAAGACAACAGTTCTCACCTTGACTTCACCCTAGAGTCACGAAGAAGCTTGTAAAAATCTCCATGATGCACAGGCCTCACCCTAGGCCAATTCAATCAGAACCCCCGAGCTTGGAGCTCAGACACAAGCAATGGGGTAAAGCTCCCCATGCAATTCCCGGATGCACCTGGGCTGGGGTCCACTGTCCCAGGCAGAGCCCGGAAGAAGTCTTGAGCTCTGTGTGTTATTCTTGCCTCCCAGGGGAGGGCCGTAGGAGAAGCCAGAGATGGAAGTCTTGGCTCAGCCAAACAAGGCAAGAAGTGAGCCGCAGGAGGCTGAAGAGAATTTGGTAATTACTCCAACTAATGGTTCCAGCTCCGGGCCCAGTGGGAAGTGCTGTCACTCCAGGCCAGGCCTGAGGAGGGCGTTCTCTGGGAGCTCGGCTGCTGAGCAAACAGGAAGCACATCTGGAGAGGGATGTCCTCCCACAGGTCCCAGGTATTCAAAAGTCACACATGCACACACGCGCGCACACACACACAACACAGGCCACATGCACTCACATACAGACACATATGTACACACACATTTACACACACATTTGCGCACCCTTTACAAACATGCAAACTCACACACATATGCAACATTCCATACACGTATACACAAACACACACACTCATGAGTCTGCACACACAAACACATACTTACATCCACACTTATATATATATCTTTTTTGTTCCACGAGAAAGAAAAAAATCCAATTTTAGGGTGAATGAACCTCAGCCCTTGCCTGGTCCAATTCTCTCATCTTGCTTGTGAGGAAAAGAAGCTCTGGAGAGGGTCAAGGAATGTGAGAAGCCCCCTTGTCCTGGTCAACTCTCCGTGGCTCTAGAAAGCACATTAGAAGGATTTTTTTAAAAAGAATCTCCTTTGCAGAGAAAGAGGTGACTGGGGACTCTTCTCTTGCTTGGCAAGGAGACAAAAGGGGCCCCTCTGCCCTCTCTCCCTAAGCAACTCGTCCTGCAAATGGGGCGACAATCCTTCCAACCTCACGGGTCCCAGCGAGGATTAACTAAGATGCTTCATGCAAAGGGGCCAGGGCCTTTCCTAGCGGTTCCAGAAGAACTGCACCTGGCAAATCCGAAAGTTTCTCTCTTGAGCAGGATGGATGGGCTGAACAGAGACACAAAGACGTGAATGCAAAGCAGGAGGAGGAGGAGGAACCGATGACTGCGTGGGAGAACGGCATTGAGAGTGGGGTCACGGGGACACTGTTTATATGCTGTCTGCACACTTCCTGTTTGCTAAGTGGTCTGTTAATTAAACCTCTACACGCACCTGGGTGGTCAGAGTACTTCCTCCTATTTCAGGGCTGGGAAGGGGCGGGCAGTGGGAAACCGAGGATCTCTTAACCTGTCAGAATTTAAATTAAAAAAAACTTTCTCATTACCTTTTAAGGTATAAACACAACGCCTGTGTGTTGTGAATAATTTCCAGCTACTGGCTCTTCCTCCATCCACACCTCTGTTCCACTTACCAGAGGGAACACTGTTAGAATTGTTGTGTCATCCAGACACTTGTCTATCTGGATCCGCAAAGGTAGATATAGATCCTTAAATAGATGTTTGATTTTTTAAAAATGAATCATACTCTGCGTCTACTTGCTTTTGTAAACCTAACGATAAGTCACGGACACTCTTCCAGGTCATTGATACCCACTCTGAAATGGAATCCACACAAGGAAAGGCCACACAAGCATTTGATTCTTTTACTTATTAATTGGCAAAATAACGCAATGGTGCCCTTCATAGTCACCTCCAAAGGCAATCACTGAGTTTTTTGAGTATTCGTTTGTTTGAGTACCATTGTGAATGCAAAGATTTTTATACATACATTCTGCTTCAATTTATCACATTGTTTATTGATTGGTTGATTGATTGGTGCTCAAATTCTTCCATCTTTGGCCATGGGAGCCTTCTTTAATTGACTCTTAGTTCCTTTCAACAGACCTGGTAGTCTTTGATGTCCCAACCTCATCTTGTACATTTCCTACCCTAGACCTGGAATGAAAGGATCTCTGATTCCTATAGTAGGAAACAATATTTAGAGACCATAACCTAGTGGGTAGGAGTGTACATTGCTACTGGATTGAGGGTTTTTTGTTGTTGTTGTTGTTACTGACCCAATAAGCAGTTAGGCTCATTAGTTTGAGTTTTATTTGTATATCTTAGAGACCATTTTCTTGTTTTGCTTTTTTTTTAAAAAAATGTAAAATTCTTACATTTTCTGGTCAAAACTGTAAAAGAAGATACGTTCAGAAAAGCCGAGAGGCCAGCCCAGTGGTGCAGCAGTGAAGTCCACTTTCATGGCCCAGGATTCGCAGTTCGGATCCTGGGCTCAGACCTATGCACTGCTTGTCAAGCCTTGCTGTGGCAGGCATCCTACATATAAAGTAGAGGAAGATGGGCACAGACATTAGCTCAGGGCCAGTTTTCCTCAGCAAAAAGAGTAGGATTGGTGGTGGATGTTAGCTCAGGGCTAATCTTCCTGAAAAAAAAAAAAAAAAAAAAGAAAGTCTAGATTTCTTACTTTTTTCATTTCTCCTGTTCTAGCCCTCTTCTTATAGGTAAGCATTTTTAATTAATGTGTGGTTTATTCTTCCGTTGTTTATATTTGAAAATATAGCAAATTTTCATATGTATTTATTGTTTACATACAGATATATATTTACACAAAGGATAACATATTATACATTCCATTCTATACTTCTGAACATGTTTCTCATATCAATACATAACTAAAAATTGGATGAGAGAAGCAAAAAACTGTTGTCTTAAAATTGACTTTGGGGCCAGCCTGGTGGTGTGGTGGTTGGGTTCAGGTGCTCTGCTTCAGCAGCCCGGGGTTCACGGGTTCAGATCCCAGGCATGGACCTACACACTGCTCATCAAACCCATGCTGTGGCAGCAGCCCACATGTAAAATAGAGGAAGACTGGCACAGATGTTAGCTCAGGGACAATCTTTCTCACACACACACACACGCAAAAAAATTGACTTCGTTGTATTATATGGTGTTTTCACACTGCCATTCCAGGCCACAGGGTCCCTTGGGGCAAGAGGGAGGAGGGGGTGACTGAACAGGGGGCCTCTGGGACCACCATTACCACTCCAGCCAGAGCAGCCACAGAAGCAGCCACTTCTGTTCTACATATTTGGCGTCCATGTCTCATTTGGTCTGAAAAATAATTCCTGCTACCAAAAGAAAAATCCCAAGACAAAATGGCCACAAGCCAATTGTCAACCCAAACCACTGATCCTGGCCTCCGAGAGAGGCTGTTCGGAGAGCACAGGCCTCGTGTTAACTTTGCTGTGCTGGAGAAGTCCTACTGTCTGGGGTTGCCTAAACCTTAATCCCAAGAAAGCCCTTGTGGGAGGAAAAGTTCTCATCCATTCAACAGTTGGGCAAAGGACCTGATCAATCATTTTGTCCACATCTTCAGTTGAGGGAATCCATTATGCACATTTATGAAACATCATTAACTTTGCATAAGGGGGCAGGAAAATACAAACAAAGGAAATTGAGGAGACTCCTAGCATTTCAAGCAAACTGACATTTGGCCTTGAGTACGTGAAATTAAACCTGCTTTCCAGATGGGGTATTGAATTAGCTCAAGAATTCACAGCCCCAGTGAAAGTAGGTACGCAGGCTGATTTTCTTTTGCTATTTGCCGTACTTTCTTCTGCCACCTGGAAAAATTATCTTGCTTGTCAGAGTGGGCAGACAGCTGGTGTGAACTCCATGCATACAGACATATGCCACACACATGTTCAGGCCTCATTGGACATGTCATGGCTGTACCTCTGGTGCCTGGCACAATGCCTGGCGCTTAGTAAGTGCTCAGTAAATATATTTTGGATGGATGGATGCAAATATTCCTCTCCATCCTCATGAACCACATGGAGAGGAGTCAGAAACTTGGCTCATCACTCTGAAAAGATTGTTGTTATGGGCTGGATTGTGTCCCCCGAAAATCATATGGTGAAGCCCTAACCACCACCCCCAGTACCTCGGAATGTGACTGTATTTGGAGAGAGGCTTTAAAGAGGTGATGAGGCTAAAATGATGTCGTATGGGTTGGCCCTAATCCAACAGGCCTGGTGACCTTGTTAGAAGGGGAGATTAGGGCTGAGTCATACATGGACACAGAGGAAAGGCCACGTGAGGACACAGAGAGAAGACAGCTATATACAAGCCAAGAAGAGAGGCCTCAGAAGAAACCACATCTGCTGACACCTTCATCTTGGACTTCCAGCTTCCAGAACCATGAGACAATAAATTTCTGTTGTTCAAGTCACCCACCCCGTGGTATTTTGTTATGGCAACTCTAGCAAACTAATACAATCGCCAATCTCCATCCCAGACTTACTGCAGAAGTGATGTCAAAGAAACATTTTATGTGGATAGCATTTCCATTCCCATACGGCATAAGCCATGAGAGAATAGTTCCGAGTATGTGTTCCATGATGCTTGGAAATCCAGTGTATCTATGGGACTGGCCCAGTGTAAGAGTGCCCTTTGTGAGGTCATCATTCCACTCTGGCTAGATCTCCACGGAGGGAGACATGCCAGCTTTTAAAGACCCTTGAGGAGCCATCATGCCTCACTTCACAAACCTTCTTTTGAGAAACATCATTAGCAGAAATCTATTTGATACCACCAAGAGGAAGCAATGCCTGCAGTATTTGAAAACCCTGAGAATGCTGCAATACGATGGATTTAAGACCGTATATTTGGGGGAAGCTGAAATCCCTGAAAGCCTTGTCACTGGGGAAGATTTTAATGACGGATATTACATTCAGACTCCAACTTGGTGTATTGTGCATGCCGGTGGTAGTCAAGGATGGGTGCCCTGGAAATATCGGATGTTCCTAAGAGATGAGTTATGCGTCAAACAAGAAGACAACCTCTTCTTCGAGTTCTGTGATGCAGCAAAGAAGGCCTATGGGAGGTGCGCCATTGTGGTCAAAGAGAGAAGGCTGCAGGATGAGATGAGGCCAAAGGAAGATAAAGAGTCAGTCATTAACTTAACGAGCATCGTGTGTTGCCCTGAGGTGGCCAAGTCCTGTGGCCATGAACTGCTCTCTCTGCCTTCCCTTTACAATTACCTGAACCCTTTAGACACAGCCTGGTCTTTTCTGAAATGGTTTATCATCAATAACAGAAAGGAGTTTTGTTTGCAGTCCATTGACAGTGTCTATTCTTACCAGTATATACTTTTAAGTGATTTAATTAGCAAAGGGATTGACAGGATAAACCCAAGCAAATGGAAAACACTAACTAACAAAGTGCGGAGATGGGAAAACTACTATCTTGGTAAATTTTCTTGAGGGTGATTCCTCCAACAAGTGGTGGGACTATGCTACAGGCATGGTCTTTACCAACTCCATTGGGCTCGATTCTGGACCACTGCAGCCAAAGACACTCCAACAGTGACCTCGCAGGGATGCTGTGAGGACTGAGGCTCCTAAAGGCATTGGCAAAGTACTTTAGGTTCACTGGAGGTTTCATTAAAGGTCATTGGTAAATTAGGGATCTCGACTTCCATCCCGTTAAGGCCTCTCTGAGGGCTATGTCACAGGGAGGATTAGAGGCAATCCAGCCTAAACCAGCTTGGCAGTGAGCAGAGCTAAAGGTTGTGTGTTCAAAATTTTGGTCTGAGAAACAAATAGAACCAAGTGCGTAATCACAAAAAAGTTGAAATTAAGTAGTGTGCCAACCAGTTTCAGCCCACCAATGTAATCCACAGGAAGCCAGCTTGCCAGCAGCTGGAGATGTGGTCCAGACAGGCTCTCTCCTTCCCATTGCGTGAAAGCAAGGCAAGAAGCATCCATGGAGGTGAAATCCCATCCAGATGCTCCAAGGCAATTTGGTGGTCCCAATAAGAACCTGGAAAGCTATCACAGTGATTGGTTCAAGGGGGACTTGATGGGTGAACAGGTAGAGGGAACGGGGTCTGTGGAACCCCCTTACCCAATTCATCTCCCATCCCAACCCAAGAATCCCAACAGGAGGTCATAAAACTTTGTCATGGAGTCGCATCTCAGTGCCCTGAGAGCTAAGCCACGTGCAGTTGGTGCAGCAGCACCCTGTTCCAGTTTGGGGCTGCTGCTGATGTAGATTGTAAGGATTTATGGTGATATTTTTCACTTTTATAGAAAAAGGCCTGCCTCCTATTAAACACATCATGAAGTTCACTCTTGTTTATATCTGTTCAGATAGTAAGTTTACAATGGAAGTAATTATTCTGGGGTGTAATTATTCCCCAGTAACTTCTGGGGTTGGCCTGGTGGCATAGTGGTTAAGTTCGTGCGCTCCGCTGAGGCAGCCCAGGGTTTGCTGGTTCAGATCCTGGGTGTGGACTTAGCACCGTTTGTCAGGCCATGCTGTGGTGGTGTCCCACATAGAAGAACTAGAAGTACTTACAGCTAGGATGTACAACTATACTAGGGCTTTGGGGAGAAAAAAAAAAGAGGAAGATTGGCAACAGGTGTTAGGTCAGGGCCAATCTTCCTCAGCAACAGAAAAAGCATACCTTTAAAAAAAAACAGAGATCTCTTCTAGAGGGTGACTAGTTGATAAACGATCTAAGGGGAGGCTCTAAAAAAATAAAAGTAACTTCTGAGCATTTCTACCCAACTCCTAACAGACTTGCCCATTTACAGGATTGTGAGCGGGGCTCCTGCTGGCCCAGCACAGAAGGCATCAGATTCCTTGCTTGTCTTCCTGCCCTGCTTCCTTTCTGAACCTCCCCGCATTATTCAGAAACGCCTTGTCCAATGAAAATAGATGTTCAATGCTTTTCGGCCACCAAGTGGTGGACTTCTGTAGCATCTTGTCCTTGTGCGTTTTATCTGGGGATGAACTGCGCCTACAACTGCCGACCACATGGAACCAGGCCATGTCAGTTGTTGCACAGCCCACTTTACAGCCCATGGTGTTGTGTTTGTTTCCCATGGCTGCTGTAAGAAACTACCACAAACTTGGTGGCTCGAAAAAACCGAAACTTATTCTCTCCCAGTTCTGGAGGCCTGAAATCTCCCAGTTCTGGAGGCCTGAAATCTACAATCAGTTCCATTGAGCCAAAACCAAGGTGTGGGCAGGGCCACGCTCCCTCCAGAGGCCCCAAGGGAGAAGCCATTCCTTGCCTCTTCTGGTTTCTGGTGACTGCCGGCATTCCTTGGCTTGTGGCTACATCACTCCGACCTCTGCTTCCCTGGCCATGTTACTTTCTCCTCTTCTGTGTCAAACCTCCCTCTTATGAAGACACTCGTGATTGCATTTTAGGGCCCACCTGGATAATCCAGAATCTTCTCTGCAGATGGGATTGAGTTGAGGATTTTGAGATGGGGAGGATTTTTCCACATAAGGTCACATTCACAGGGCCCAGGGATGAGGACCTGGGTACCTTTGGGGACGTTTCTCAGCTGACCACAGGTAAAGAAAGTCTTCTCCTCCCAACTGAACTACCACATTCCCCATCAGCAGTTAACCGGGTGAAATAACCCTCACCGCGTGGGACACTTGTGTGGGCTTTTTCACCACCTGTGTCACGTATGTTTCAGAATTCAAGTTTCCTGAGAGCAAGAAAGAGGACTCAACCCTCCCTGCTGACTTCACTGCACTGGCACTGTGCAGGCCCAAGTGTGGGTGGCCCGGGTTTGGGGACATGAGTGCATTTTGCCCCAGCATCACATTCATCACACACCTACCCAGAGTTAAGCACTCACAGCTACACTTGCTGAATCATTTAATCTTTGCAATAGTCTGTGATGTAGGAATTACTGTTTTCTCCATTTTCAGATGGGGTAAACTGAGGCACAGAGTTATGTAACTTGCTCCTGTGCAGAGGAGCTGTGGTTCAAGGCCAGAGTTCATGCTTAGAGCCATTATTCACACTGCCTCTCTACTAACAAGCGGTTCATTTAATCCTGATTGCAACCCCATCAGGTAGATTCTACCATCTTCCCATTTTACGAGAGGAAACTGAGATGTCAGGAGCTCACTTGGCCAGTCAGATTCCAGAGCCCAGGAGCCTAACTACCGAGCCTGGCTTAGTTATCGAAGGCCAGCTTTTCCCTTCTCACTCCCACAGTTCACGCGGGGGAAGGGCCGCCTCTGACATCAGACCAGACCTCCTGGCAAAGCAGCCATCTCCAACTGGACACCACAACAGAAACGTATTCTAGCAGGACACTGAGCCAGAGGCGGAATACCTCTTGAAGACACGTTACTTGGCGGTGAGGAAACAATGGAAGGTCTTTAGGTTCTCAGATGAACAAGATAAACCAACTGGAGCTATTGTTGTTTGAAAACCGAAACGATCTAGTGAGACGAATTCAGGGTTCCAACCCTCTGAGGCCTTGTTTAACTGTCAGGCAGGCGAGTAGGGGGAGAGAAGGTCCATACAACCAGAGAGACCAAAAGGACCATGTTTAATGTGCAATTTGGATTGTCTTCACAACTAAGAGATGCTGCTTTATACTAAGCATGGAAACTTCCAGCAGAAAGTAACGGAAAGGGCGCTGGGCTTTGGGGAGGGGGTGGACCTAGTTGGAATCTCAAGTTGATGAGACTTTGGACAAGTTACTTTCCTTCCCGCAGGCTCAGTTAACTCACTGGTAAACTAGTCTTGAGGCCTTTAAAATGCTTAGCACATGCCAACCCCCCTCATCGTGTCTGGCGCCTCCTGAGGGCCCAAGAACCTGAAGCTCCTATTCTTACTGTCCAGCCCCAGGTTCCAGCAAGTATGGCTACAATTATACCTGACGTCGCTGACTTCATTTCCTTTTCTCTCCTTGAGGAAAATTCTTGCTTCTTCTTATCATAGGGGCATAATAAGAGCAGACACATCTTAAGATACTGTGATCAAAGGAAACTCCATTCTCTGGCATTTCTTCTGAGATCATCTGTGATGGGTTAGGAAGTCAATGACAATAAGAGGTTTCTTCCGGTGGTGTGGACAGGGAGGATGGCGCGTGCAGCCCAGAATCTCTTGGGGAGCAGCCATGTGTGGCGTTTGCATGAAATAAAAAGTGGGTGACAGTGCCCAGCAACCCCGCGTGTCTGGACACATCCTCTGGGAGAGACTTTACGATGTCGGCGGCGCTATTCCCCCGAGACGTTGGCTGACGGAACTCCCGCCCTCTCTGGTCCTCACCATCACCAACAACCACATCCCACTCTCTTCCCGTGGGCCAGGGCGACTCCTGAGAAGTCGGTGGTGAGTTGGAAAATGGTGCAGCCCTGGAAAGAGCCCAAAGGTGTCAAGTGAAGCCGGATACCCCTGGCTCTGGCCTTGTCCATCCAAGGAAGGTCCAAGCTCAGCGGGGTTGATGGAGCCGCATCTGGCCCAGCAGGGGGTGGAGCTGCCCATCCAGGCAGTTCACACTCCTTCTATTTGTGAAGGTTTTATGTATACAAATCATTTTTTTTCAAGGTATGCTTTTGTTTTGGTGAGGAAGATTGGCCCTGAGCTAATATCTGTTGCCAATCTTCCTCTTTTCTTTTTTCTCCCCAAAGCCCCAGTACATAGTTGTAATCCTTGTTGTATGTCCTTCTAGTTCTTCTATGTGGGATCCTGCAACAGCATGGCTTGATGAGCAGTGTGTAGGTCTACGGCCAGGATCTGAACCAGCGAACCCTGGGTGTACGAACTCAACCACTACGCCACCAGGCCAGCGCTATACAAATCATTGTTACATACTTGATCTCATTAGGTTCAGACGACCACTCTGTACATGGGCAGGGCAGTGACCTTTAAGCTCGTTTTACAGATGAAGACAAGGCCAGGCATAACTGATTCACCTGGGGCACGCATACCCGTACTGACAGGTGGCTCAGGGCTAGAATCCACGACTTCCTATTGGGAAGCCCTCGCACCCCTCTCCAGCTGGCTCCATGGGCAGTTACGATTGGGTTGGGCTATGAGTACTGGAGATGTAACTACAGAGATTTAAGCAAAATAGACCCAAAACAAGAAGTGTTAAAGTGGCAGTTCACTGTTAATGAGATGGATCCAGGTTCATCAAGAACCCAGGGTCCTATCTTTTACTCCACTGTCCTAGAATTGGTTCTATCCTCAAAGCCACTCAATAGTCCAAAATGGCTGCTGAACAAGCCATTGCATTAGCATTCCAGGCAGTAGAGAGGGAGAAAGGGAAGAAGAGGGGCTCATTCCTTTCCTTTTAAGGGAACTTCCAGGAAGTCCCACACAACACTTCCACTTAAATCTCATTGGCCAGACTTTGTTGCAAGGGAAGCTGGGAAATATAGTCTTTTATTTTGGGTGGCAGTGTGACCCCAGCTAAAAGTCAGGGTTCTAATAGTAGGGAGGAGAGGAGAAGGAATATTTAGGTGGCAATGGCAGTCTCGGCTACACTCCCTGCTCTCCTTCCTTTTGGTGTTACCACTCATCCACTCCTCAAACATTTGAGCACTTTCTAGCTGCCTGGTAAACTGTGCCAGGAACAGACGTACCAAAGAAGATGAGCTCAGGCCCTCACAGCGGTCAGGGTCTGGGGGGCGGGGCATCTCTCGGTCAGTGGGAGGCTGGAGGTCAGGGTGGCGAGGGCTCCCAGTCTAGCGCCTGGTGCTGGGGAGATGGGGTCAGAGCCACAGGAAGAGAGAGACTGGAGAAGAAGTCAGAGGAGGAGCGAGGATTTCATCATGGGCAAAGGAGGGGGACAGGAGGGCCCTCGAGGCAGGGGCTCGTGCAAGCGTTCAAGTCTCCCCGCTTCCTGGGGCACAGGCGTGTGAGTGTGTGTGTGAGAGAGACTGCATGTGTGAGACTGTGAGAGGTGTGTGTGTGTGTGTGTGACCTTGTGTGAACGTTGTGTGTGTGTTAGCTGGAGAGTGGGGAGCAGAGTGAGAAAGGCAAGCGGAAGGAGAGGAAGAATGGCAGTGGGACAGGGACGGGAGGGGAAAAGGAAACGATAGCGCGTCCTGTGCGGGGGGCCAGGCTTTCTTCTGCAGGGAAAGGAACCCCAAAGGGTGTTGAGCAGGAAGACGCCCCTTCAGTTCGGCTGTGGAATCACAGCCCTTCCCACAAGGAGGCCACTCCAGGTTGAACCCTCTGGGTGAGTTTTCAGGCTGGACCACAGGCAGTGAACAGGACCCACAGGGACACAAGCTACCTCCCCCAGCAGATGTGGCGGCAGCCAGGGCCCTGCGGTTTCTGATGGGAGGGGCACTCAGGACTCAGGCCTCTGGCTGGCCCAGCGCTTACACGTCTGCACACCCAGCCCGGAGCCCTCCTTCCTGGATCTCCATCTGAGGCTGGGTCTTCAGGCTCCTCTGCTGACGCCTCCTCACAGAGGGGAGGGGACACCTGGAAGACACTTTGCCCCGCTGTGACTCAGCACCCAGTACTTTTCCAGTCTCAGTCCTTCCGCCTTGCCTCCCACCCCCATGCCAGGGTCCGTAAAACAGAGCCTTCTGTTTGCAGTCAGTCAACAGGGAGATGACCCCCGTCTGCACGGAGCCCCCTGACCTGGACAGGTGCGCTGTTCCATGGAAGTGGGATGGGAAGAGCCGGGGTGTCCTCGGGTTTAGATTCTTGCTTGTACCGTCTTGTGCCCTGGCAGTAAGTGGCTAAAGGCTTAACCCTCGTTTTTGGCTTGTTGCTCCTTCTGACACCTGATGGCTCGGCTCTCTTTCTCTCTCTCTCTCCCAGCTCAGCCAGCCTCCTGACACTCATAAGCACCTGGAAGCGGGGGGACACCGGACACTGGAGGGGGCTGGGAGGACGGTGCTCCACCTGACGGGAGAAGGGAGAGGGGAGGGGGTTGCAGAAGCTGGGCTCCTCGAGGCTCTGGTCAAGCCCCAGGGGCTCTGCCCAATGCACCCACACCCCTCCCATTTGGAGCAGAAGGCCTTGCCTCAAGCCAAAAGGGAAACTGAGGCCACCAGCACGGCTTCCCTCGACTTCCCCTTGCCCTGCACTTATCAGGGGCCTCAGTGCCCCGGCCCCAGATGGCCCCCAGGTTCCCTCCCCACTTCCTCCGGCAGCCGGTCTCCCTTCCTCTGCTGTTGCCTTCAGCCTTGATTCTGCTCAAGATCCTGCTCAAGCTCCCGCCTTCTGGAGTAAACCTTGCCCTCCATCCTGCCTTCCCCTGAGACACCAAAGTCTCTCCCCTCCTGTGAGGTTTGCAGCGTCTGCAAAGTGGGGAAACAGGATAACTTCTCCTACAATTCTCAAATCATCAGCTCGTTATGTTTCTAGGTGAAGTACCTCCAAATTTAATCCAATGAGGCTGATTGTGAATCTGAAAAAAGCACAATTGATACGTTAGAGTGTCCAAAACATCTGGAAACACAAGGAAACTATTAAGCCAATCATTTGAAAACTAACCAGTTACTTGCAACTAACACAGTGTTCAAAAATAAGTTTGTTTCGGGGCTGGCCCCGTGGCCGAGTGGTTAAGTTTGCGCGCTCCACTGCAGGCGGCCCAGTGTTTCGTTGGTTCGAATCCTGGGCGCGGACATGGCACTGCTCATCAAGCCACGCTGAGGCAGCGTCCCACATGCCACAACTAGAGGGACCCACAACGAAGAATGTGCAACTATGTACTGGGGGGCTTTGGGGAGAAAAAGGAAAAAATAAAATCTTTAAAAAATAAATAAATAAATAAGTTTGTTTCAGGGCTGGCCCCATGGCATAGTGGTTAAGTTTGCATGCACCACTTCAGTGGCCCAGGGTTCACAGGTTCGGATCCCAGGCTTAGAACCACTACTACTCGTCAAGCCATGCTGTGGTAATATCCCACATACAAAGTGAAGGAAGATTGGCACAGACATTAGCTCAGGGTCAATCTTCCTCACCAAAATAAAGGAAAAAAAGTTTGTTTCCTGCCTCTGCAGACACGACCACTTGCGCGCGCTCACACACACACACATGCACACACTCTTGAATAACGCAAATGGCAGTGTTTCCATTTCCTCATGTCCTCCCAGGTCCTCGGCTCGCCCCAGCCTGGCCTCTGTCCTTGTGGCCCTCACGCTGCCATCTTGAAGACTTGATGACTCACAACTGGGAAGAACAAGAACTCCTGCCCGTCTTCCCTTTCAGTGCTTAGAAGTGAAAAGCTGGACCACCAGGCCTACATCTTTTCTCTTTCTCTCGCCAGCTGGGGGACGACAGACAGGGTGACTAAGCTCTCTGTGCCTCAGTTTCCTTACTTGTGAGAAGGGATGAAGCAACTGTTGGAGGTACAGGTATAAAGTGATTGGAAGGACAAGGGCAGAATGAGGATTCACGCCACCTTCACGCTCTCCTGCTCTGCACTCTCCCGCTCTCAGCTTCTGGTTCATCTCCCTCTGCCCTCTGTTTAAACCTCAAAAGGAGGTCGAAGGCCCACCTGGTCGGAATCCCCTGGGGGTGATCAAATCGCAAATTCCTGGTCTCTCCCCGACAGGTTCTGATGCAGTGGATCTGGAATCCAGCCCAGGGGTCTGCATTTTAGACAGCCTCTCGTGCGTGCTCGCCTTAGACCCCAGCCTCAACTCTCTTCTCCCTCTAGACTCTGTGACCCCCGGCTTCAGTCCAACAAGGACAAGACCTGCTCCACAGAGCCGAGCTCAACCAACGTCCACGGAATCCAGCCAGGGAGACTGGCCTGAAAACCGTTAGGAATGTGTCCTGCAGACAGCCACATTTCCCTAGAATGAGAATTTGGACATAGCTTGGGGGGAGGTGACCCTTTTTAAAGCACCCCAGATTTTTTGTTGGAACTATTCAGTTCCTGAAATACATTACATGTGTCTCTGCCTTGTTAAGCAAAGTATATAAACACAGCCTAACCTTTTTCTTAATGACTAAGCTCATCATTACGAACGTCACTTCGTAATATGTGGTGTTCCTGATCCGGCACTGGGCAATCACGCCATGAGTTCTCTTAGTCTGCTGCTTAAAGACTGTCTCTCTTGCTCTAAGGTATTTCTGCTGCCAACAGCCTTTCTTCCTTTCTATTTCTAGTATGTTGTAAGCTTGAAAATCCAAAAAATGTGTTAGGAACGTGTCCAATAAGATTGAATAGGATCTGGGATCCTAGGCCCCTCTTGTGGATGGAGGACATGGATTTCCGTTTATGTCTTTGAAACACCTTTCAGCCACCCAGGGTCTTCTCCTTCTTGTGGACTTATGCTCGATTATGGTCAGAGAGTGGCCGGATGGGTGCAGTCCAGATGGAGTCCTAGTTGTGGGCTTTATCATCTATCTATCCACCTACATCCACCCATGCATGCGTGTATCCAACCAATTATTTAAAGTCAACTACAAATCGACTGACTTCATGTATATGGAGTGGAATGCTATCAATAACTCCAACTGGTGACTGATCACCTCCCCCTAGTGGTGGAAAAGCGTATAAGAAAGGTAACTAAAAAAACCCCCACACACTGTTTACAGAAAACCCACGGATGTGGTCAACGGTTTAGTCCCATTCTTAGGTCATCCTCTACAAATTTTCCAAGACGGCCAGATGTTCCGCAAATTCCAAAACTGAGTTTTAAGTCCCAAAGCCTAGAAAAGCACCTGTGTTTAAAATAAACATAAACATCTACTGGTTAGGCATATTAAGGTTCTTCGTGAAAAGCCAACAGCCCCTCCCCCTCGGATTTATGAGGCACACGGGCAGGAGCGCAGTGGGAGGAAAGGGCACGCAGAGGTGGGGGTTCTGCCAGGCGTGCTGGCAACCAGTGACACCCTAGTCCCGCAGAGAGAGGAAGCAGAGGCTGCGTCTCTAGAGCAGGGCGGGCAGGTCACCTGCCAGGCTGCAGAGGGCGCTCTGACGATGACAGGAGGGTCGGCCGTGACCCAGGGTCGTTCTGGGCCCCACCTGAGTAGGTGAGGGAAGCTTGGGGGCCAGGTCACAGAAACCCAAGGGCATTACTCCTCTGCTCTGGCCATTCGTTCACACTCCACGAGATCCCCGGCGGACGGAGGCTCCCGGGCAAAGACTCGCAGGAAGGCTGGGGTGCAAGCTTAACGGAAAGCCCCCTTTTGACTATTTTGGGATTTGCAGTTTGTAGAGTCAGGGTCTATTCTGCACTCATAATTCTGACTCCATGTGAATCCTGCTCTCTAAATTGTGATTAACAGCATCCAGCAAACAGGAAAATTTAAGATAAAATTCCCTCTACTTCTCACGTTTAAAATTCCACCTTCTACCAATCTGGGCCGGGACACGGTAGACATTTATTAATACACAGTCACACAAATTTTCCACATGGCCAGTGGCAATGGAACCCAACGCTCCACCGCATTCACAGCTTTGGTGACTGCTTTCTCATTCCCCATCCTCTCTGGTCTCTCGAAAAGTGAGAGAACTTGAACCTCTTAATAGAGAGCTCAGTCTGTTAGGTGCCAAGTCAAAAAGTCTTATCAGGCCCCCTGCTCTCCGATCTGAAAGTCCCCTCGGTGTGTCCACCCTTCCTCTCTTCTCAGCAAACCCCAACAAGCGAACCGGCGGGAAGAGGACAAAGCTCACGGGCTCTGCCTGTTCCCTCACCACAGGACTCAGCGCTTGGGTCCCTCAAGACTTGGGACCCATCGTGGCAGATGGGCACACGGTGATCCTCCATACAAGGACCCTCACAGATCGGCAGAGGCATCAACGCTCCTGGACAAACTCCTTCCACCCCAACAATGAAAACACGCGCACAAGGGTGACAGTGCTTGTGGGAGGGAAGAGAAGAAAAGGGGTGTATGGCAGGGGGCAGACTAGAGGGACGGAGGGGTGGGGGACGGCGAGCAGGCCGAGGCTTCCATCCCCCGTGGCCAACGCCACTTCTCCTGTGGCCCAGTCCTCTGTGGAGGACTGTGATCTGGGACCCACAGTGAGAAAATGCTGGAAGAGGGTGAGTTTGCAGAAGTCCCTCCTCTCACAACATAGAGGGGGGTGTGTGTATGAGAGAGAGACACACAGACAGACAGAGAGACAGACTTTGATTTATTCCAAAGACCAGAGACACCTTTTTTTACAAAGGTATTTTATTTCAGTAAACAAAATACTGTTTCTTTCAAAAGCACATAAAAATTCACATTATTTTAAGTTAAAGCTATAGTTTGGGAGTTTATCATCTGACCCATGATTCAATAATTAAGTCTTTCTTCTCTTTCTTCTCAGCTGGAGTCCCCTCAAGCTGACATTTAAATTACAAAATCTAGAAAGGAAGACCAAAGGGATAGCATGAAATGTCTAATAAAATAATAGTGAACATTTCACTTGCTCAGCGTTAGCCCCTGTGTTCAGCCATTTAGATTAACTAACAGAAACCACTGGAGTTCATTTATTAATGAACAGATTTTTAGTGTCCTAATTTCCTTCCATCTAGAAATCCTTTTGTTTAAAACAAGGCTCCAGGCTTTGAGGAGCTGCCCCCTGGGAGGGAATGTGAAGCCCGTGGCCAGCTCCAAGCACAGCCGTGTGAGCCATGGTCCCCATGTCACTGCAGGCCTCTGTGGGTGTTTGTGGGATAGAAGAAGCGTTTATGACCACACACCCAATCTTTGTTCCTCTTCTTGGGTTAACACACAAAATGATGTCTGGAACGGAAATTCAGTCAAGATTTCAATAGAACCGCCTTCCCTCTCCCTTCTTAATTTCTAACTGCTCCCTTTTCCATCACCCTAGTGCCTACTCTTGAGTTTCAGTCCATAACACATCTTAAAAACAAAAAAAGGCGAGATTCCACCACAGTAACCTCCTTTGCCTGGCAGAAGTGTGCAGCTCCCCGAGGCTCAGGGAGTGGTGCCGGGCAGGTGACAGAGGAGGGGAGCACCAGGGAGCCGCGGGCCTTCCCACAGCTCACGGCCCTGCGCTCAGCGAGGTGGTGCAGCCAGGGGTGCGGCCCGGTGGTGGGGTGTGTGACCTGGGCCAGTTCTGGTTCTGCTCCTCACCGTGTACAGTGTGAGCCACTTTCTCAATCTGCATGGACCTCACAGAGTTGTCAGGAGGAGGATACGACACAACACCGCTGTGTATGAAACGCTCAGCAAAATGCCAGCACAGAATAACCATTCAGTAAGTACCACTATTATGACTAACAAGTCTGCCCATACCCTCGACAAGTCTGCAGGTACTCTAAGGGAGGTCACCTTTCCAGAAGCATGGAAGCTCAGCGTGGGTGGGGTTTTGGATGTCACCAGCCCTGTGGTTCCTACAGTGACCTGTTGCTAAGAGGACTACGTAAGAACAGATGTCCAGACCCAACCAGAGGCAAAAGGAATCTCTCTGAGGCTGGAGCCTGGGAATCTGTATTTTCATTTTTATTTTATTTATTTTGTTTAGGAAGATTAGCTCTGAGCTAACATCTGCTGCCAATGCTCCTCTTTTTGCTGAGGAAGACTGGCTCCGAGCTAACATCCGTGCCCACCTTCCTCTACTTTATATGTGGGATGCCTGCCACAGCATGGCTTGCTAAGCGGTGCCATGTCTGCACCAGGGATCCGAACCAACGAACCCCGGGCCACGGAAGCAGAACGTGCGAACTTAACTGCTGTGCCACCAGGCCAGCCCCGGAATCTGAATTTTCAGCAAGCACCCTAGGCAATTCTGACTGCTAGCCAAGTTTGGGAATCACTGATCTGGAACCACCTACCATGATATTTGAATCCTCTAACTTTTAGAGAAGCACAGAATTCAACCTGATAAATGAAGAAATTGGACAGCACACCAGAATTAAGGAGACTGCTAACTGTCATATGATAACTCTCTCACTGGGCTTAATAACAACTTCCTGGTGCCTTGATGTACTTAACAAACACGTTCCGGGCACCCTGTGTGCGCTGTGGGCACTGGGCTACGACGAGGAGTAAGACTTCGCGCCTGGTGAGGTCGTCTTTGGGAAGGGCCCTCTAGGCCAGGGAGCCAACAAGCAGCAGCAGAGGGGCCTGGCAGTCTACTGTGGTGAAGCAGTGGCCTGCAGGAGCACGGGGAGAGGGCAGCAGAAGCGCAAATGTGACCTGGACTGGGAAGGGATTTACACGCCGTACCCGGGAGTCAGACTTCATCCTGAAGACAGAGGGTTTCTGATCTCAGGCACAGGCAGGGGTTTCAAATGACCCGGGAGGAATTTTACACACACTTGTAGGTATTTCTAGTATGTGCACTTCTCCGGGGAGAAGGTCCACCGCTTTCATGAAATTCCCAGGAGTGCTGTGGCCCAGCAGCTGGAAAGCACCAGCACTCCCGCTAAGGGAGAACCAGGCAGGCTCAGAGCCGAGGCGCGGACGGATCACACATGTGCCCTGGCTCAAGGGCTGGGATCTGCACTCGCCTCATCCAGAGCAGCTCGACGACCTCAGACGACAGGCGGGGCCCCGAGCCCCCAGCCACCTCCAGACCCGAGGGACGTGGGGTTCTCTGAGCTCTCACATCCGAGGACGGCCCACCCTGACCCACCGTACAGTTCACACTTGCAAAGTCCCAGTACCTCTGATTTCCCTTTAGTTGTCTTTCTTCTCCGCCTGCTGCTGCTTCTCAGCTTCCAGCTGTCGCTGTTTTGCTTCCAGTCTCTTCCTCTGGTAGACTTTGACTCCAGCAAATGCCAGGCAGAGAATTAATGTTTTCGCTGCCAAGATATACAGCAGCAGGGGCACGTGCTCAAGCACCTTAAAGAAGAAAGAAACCACTCTCAACGTTCTGCAGTTGATAAGGAGTGTTTCTTTTATGTTCCGTCAGTCAACATTTACCGAGCACCTCTTATGTAACAGGCGCTAGGCCAGGTGCTGGGGCTTCACTGGTGAGCAGGACAGACACGGTGCCTGTCCCCACATCACTGACAGTCTGGTTTGAGCTCTGCCTTTCATCACCCCCTGGCTGCTGGCTTCACCAAGAGGACCACCAGTAGACTACAGACGTCATAACGCTGGTCTCTCGTGACCTGACCAAGTACTTTGCCCATCACCCAGGCCCTCTGCTTCTGATGCAGCAACGTGGTCCAGTGCAAGGAGCCAGAGCCAGGGAGCCTGGGTGATAGCTCCACTCTGCCACCAACTGACTGTGCGACCTGGGTCAGTCACTTGACTTTTCTGAGCTTTTTCCTTTTCACCTGTGAAGGAAGGCTGGACCAGACCTTCCTTCTGGATTCTTCTACTTTAGTACACAATTTCCTCTTGGTTCCAGCTACCCATGAGCACTCGTACTTGAATGTAAAATAAATACAAAAATAAAATACAATAAAACTTAAAACATTAAAACATGGCCACTATTTACTGTTCCTGTAATTTTCTGTTGGAGAGAAGTTTTAAGCCATTGGCTAACATGAAGTCTGGGGAACAAGCGGGGATTTGAATTCCTCTTTGCACGAGTGAGCTTTCTTATGAAATTCTATCTACCACAATAGTATCTCAAGGCAAAAACTATGCTAGATTTGTCAACATGATTAGTATGACCTGAAGGATAATTATGAGTTTTTGGTGCGATTAAAAATTCCTACCTGGGGCCAGCCCTATGGCCTAGTGGTTAAGTTCAGTGCACTCCACTTTGACAGCCTGGGTTCAGTTCCCGGGCACAGACCTACACCACTCATTGGCAGCCGTGCTGTGGTGGTGGCCCACATACAAAATAGAGGAAGACTGGCAGAGACGTTAGCTCAGGGTGAATCTTCCTAAAGCAAAAAAAAAAAAAAACCTTCCCAAATAAAGCAAAAAGGTACACTTTTGTTGAATGATCATTATTCTAAAGGACTAGGTAGGACTTATTCTAATGAAATCATTAGTTAAATTGCCAAACACCACGTATGATATGTAACACCCATAGAATGAGATTCTACTACAGGGAGTACACTTGTCCTCCCCCTAACAGTGTAGCTCCAGTTAATCTGAAACTAGTTAGTGAAAACTTTAGCTGAGAACAATATGCTCACAGACCTGAAGGGCAGGAAAGGATTTTAAAGATGACTCAGTCTACCACCTTGTTTTATAAACAAGGAAAGTAAAGCTCCTGGCAGTTGAGACATCAATCAGTATCACACAGCTAATTCCTGATGAGGCCAGAGTTGGGACAGAACATTCTAACCCCCGTGCCAGGCTTCTTTCCACTGATTCCTGATTTTCAATGAAATGGCATTAATGAAATGAGAAATTATGTACACGTATGTTCCTATAGTTTTATTCTAATTCTTTATGACTCAGACCTAGATGAAGATTTCACATATGGAAGCTATAGCATCAGCTACCACCCACTGGGAGCTTCCTGTGCTCTAAGCGCCTCACACAGACTTCTCCCTTTAATCCTCAGAGTGTCCCCACGAGGCAGACAGACTGTCCTCATTTTACGGCTGAGAGAACGTCAAGTCCAGAAAGGTGAGGGTCTGACTGTGCTCCGACTGCCCCAAAGCCTGAACTCGTCATCGCCACACACGACTGTAACAGACATGCCGCTCTCCCTGAGCCTCACCAATTTCACAAGTAAATTATGCAAATCAACGACGGCGTGGCTACTGACCCTACCAAAGGCAGCTGGAACCACCACCTCTGAAGTTACTGAACGGGTTCCTTACGGACATTTGAGGAAGGCTGTAATGTGACACAGTAGGAACGTAACAGGTATCAAAAGGAGGACTCCAAATACTTAAATTGGTTTAATTTAACTAAAACAATAGGAACACAAGAACACTCGGAGTCACTAGGTAATAGTTTTCAACCACAAAATCATTTTAACAGTCGAGAATAAACAGAACATATGCACTTCAGAAAGATCACTCTGGCAACAATACAAAAGACTAAAAAAGTTACATAAGTGAAACTTTCTATCTCGACAAACATAAGCAGCTTAGAATGCTGATTTGGTTTCCAGGTCCTTCCTCCTGAGACCCATGGCCAACCTCCCCACCTCTTCCAAATCATCCTCTAAGTCATTTACTTTCTGGAAGGTTCTCATTTTAGAGAGAAGAGGCTTGACTCCACGTTTATAAATCAGCTATGAAAGAAAAGAATGTTAAATGTTATTTGTCTCTTTGGAGGCAAAAATCACGAGTTTGTTGAAATACACCTCTTTTTATGTTCACTAGGATTTTCTAGGCTAACTGAGCCCTGTTCATATTGGAAGAGCTACCATCTTCTAAGTCTCTCGATCTACGGATGAGCCACGAGAGTCCTACCGTGATGGAGCCCACATCACAGCCCAGGGTGTCGCCCGCGTGAGCTAAACACGAAACTTAGCTTTAGCAGCTACAGTAATGTCTCTCTCAATCAGAAGTTAGAAAATCCACTGAAATGGTAACACATCCACAGATGGGCACAGCTAAGAGGTTTTGGTATTTACTTTCTTTTTAAAGGTAATGGAGAAGAGGTGACAAGAGGCAGAAGTTTCAGGTTTGAGAGGGGGCCAGAGCAGAGGCAGGAGAGGTCAAGGATGCTACAAGGGCTGAAGCAAAGGGGCCTTCTTGCGTACTAAGGGGCCCCGGTCCTGCCCTCTGGGGTACCAGGCTTCAGTGGTGTTGAATCTCTTCCTTTGATTTCCTTCTAACAAACCCCTTCTCACATTAACTTTCAAAACATGCAAACCCTCAAGGCGGTAAATGAGTAAAATATTGTTGGGGTGGACTAGATCTACACCAATTTTTTTAAACAAAACCCCAACACCTGCATAATGAGAATGGCTGACCCTTTAAAGAATGAGGCTACACTCTGTTGCCAATGCACGGGCAGTGCTGACTGACGGCCACAGGCCCCCAAGGCAGAGAGGGAATGCACCGGGGGCTACATAATCCTCCAGCCTCCTGGGGCTCCGAGCAGTCAGGGCACAAGGAGAGGCCACTCCTTTCTGATGCTAAAGGGAAGGGCTCCCTTTTTAAACATGACGTTGCTCCCTGGCAG
This sequence comes from Equus quagga, assembly GCF_021613505.1. Classification (NCBI taxonomy): domain Eukaryota; kingdom Metazoa; phylum Chordata; class Mammalia; order Perissodactyla; family Equidae; genus Equus; species Equus quagga. Next base: position 30,374,855 of record NC_060287.1, on the reverse strand, counting down.
CCATGGTGCTGTGTGTCTGCCTAAAGCTGGGAAGGTCCAGGTGGATTTTGTTCCTGATACAGAAAGGAGTCCTTTTGCCACAAGCAGGACTGGCCTGGGGGGTCAAGTGGGTTGATGTCACTCCACCATTAAAAAGAAAGCTTCCTCTGTGCATTGCTTTAGACCGGTGTACATTAGCATCAGCTGGGAACTCATTAACCCCAGGCCTACGCGATCAGAAACGCAGGGGTGGGAGCCACAAGAGGCCTATTAACACAGTGGTTTTGATGCTGAAGTGTGAGAGCCTTTGCGGCACCAAGCACAGCGCTCTGACCTTGCTGACATGGCCTGTAGCACAGTTACTGCCTGCCGTCCTTTCGGCGCTGCAGCGGGCAGAAGTCCTGCCCTAACTCCCACCCCCAGTGCTTCTGCTTCTTCCCCTTACACCCTCTCTCTCCCACCGTCTCACTGTGAGCTCTGGAACCCCACTACCTGATTAACAAATTCGCCTAATTTTCAACCCTTCACAGAATCCTCACTCTGCCTCCTTCACTTCAACCAGGCTCTTCTGGAGAAGTCCCCACAGCCCTCCTGCAGGGACCCCAAGCCCGTGCCCCAAGGAGCTGGAGAAGGAGGGAGGGTCTGTACTCTCCTAGCTCCCGGATCCTGCTTCCAGACCTTTCCAGTTCTTGCAACAGAAAGCAGGTGGATGTTTTGAACAAGGAAATGCTTATAATAATTGAAAAAACATGTACAACAAGAACCTAAATTTGAAAGTACACACACTAAACTTATATATATGGAAAAAAATACTGGAAGAAAATACACCAAAATTGTTAACAGCAGCCATCTCTGGATGGTGAGACAATGTATGATTTTTATTTGATTTCATACTTTTCAAAGAATCTACAATAAACACGTATTTTAGGGGCTGCTCTGTTAGCCAACTTCCCAAGCTCACCCCGCTACTTCAGAGATCTAACGGGGCACTCTCCTCTCCCTCTCTAAGACCCGCAGACTGCTGCCCATGGTTAATGGGAACCTCTTCAGCTGCCCTTGAACTTCTGCTCCCACCAGCTGATCTCATGTTTCACAAGGGTCAGTGGTGTTTATTCCCCAGTCAGTTTAAGTGTACCTGATGTTATAACAGATAATTTATTTAAACATTGATACTTATGCAATATGACCACATAAAAGAAAAAGTTGTTTCCATGAAAACTAACCGAATGCTTTGAAAGGCTTAATTTGAGTTGGAAAAAAAATGCTGTTGGCAACACAAATATAAAAGATTAGGGAAGAGCATTACAATCTGGAAAGACTTTGTGTACAGATTGCTTTGTAAGATCTTAATCCACTTTAAAGAAAGCAAAATGTGACACTGTAGGTGAAACTTCAAAGGCGTGGTTTTTGCAAGTGAAGTAAGGCAGATCTGGAGGCAGTGGACACCCTGGCAAAGAAAAGGCCTCGCCTGCCTCCAAAAGTCTGATGAACAAATGTACATTTATATGTTTTAACTTAAAAGATTAAATGTTATGATTCCTGCTTTAATCTTTTTAATCAACTTACCTCTACAAAACTATCATTCTGAATTCTTAGAATCAGGAGAAAGAACAAACCCAAGCCCTAAGTGTTTAAAACTATTCTCACCTTCCAGTTCATGTTGGACCAGCCGTGAATTCACTCCCGATCAATGAGGTCCACGCAGACAGGCACACGAGGAGAGGGAGCTGGAAGACCAGGACCCACTGCTCTGGTGGAGAAGAGAAGAAACAGGTCAGTCTGGGCTCTCTAGAGCAGACCACCTTAGGAAGACTCCTCTTTGATGGAGAGAGGGCAGATGAGCAAAGAGAGCAAGCTCTGTAGAGAGGAGGGTTAAGGGTTCCCACAAGACCCAGAGCCCGGTGGAAAGCAGATGGCCCAGGTGAGGGCTGAGACAGCCTTGGCCCTTGTTGGGCAGAAAGATCTCCTCGCTGCCCTTCACCAGGGCTGGGAGCCTGGGCCCAAGTGGACGGGGCAGCGCTGCTCCTAAGGCGACACATGCTCCTTCCCATCCATCTGAGGACACGAGAGCCCGGGTCCAGAATCTGTTCCTCCACCCACTCCTGCCCTAAGAGCCGGTTTATGGCTGAGTGCCTTTCTGGTGCTCAGGTCCTCTGAGTGTTAATTAAGCTAATCTAGGTTTTTAAAAAACATCTGGAGGGAAGGGAATAAATGACAGGGGGAAAAAACTGTCCTAAGAAAGAAATTCCTATCTAGGATTCCCTCTAAAACGTGAGGGAGACCAAGGAGGAGGTGAGGCAGGAAGTGACACGGCAGGGACACAGCGGAGCACAGGATCTGCTCTGAGGCCCTGCATGCCACCATTTTTAGAATACGACACATACCCCAAGACTCAGAAGACTCGAGCTCTGGATGGAGAACCTACACACTCTGGAAAGTGACTTCCCTCTGGGGGCCTCGGTCCCATCTGTAAATGAAGAAAGGGGTGTCAACTAGATGGGCTCGAGGGCCCCTAGGTTTTCTGAAATTCGGCACTTACAGCACAATAATCACAGCTTCCCTTTGTCGTGCGGGCATGCTGAAGTGCACAGATGCATGAACTCGTTCTGCCTTCACAGCAGTCCTACGAGGGAGAGTTTATTGTCTCCACTTCCGAGACGAGGGAACAGAAAGATTACATAATGCATCCAGGGTCACACGGTGGGAACCGGGATTCGAACCCATCCACGCGGCTCCCGAGTCTTAACCTGATGCAGGCAGAGAGCTCTGCATTCAACAATCACCAGGGAGCTTCTTTCAATGCACTTAGAATTCAGAAAAGCAGCAGAAAATTCCACAGACCTTTAGAATGGGGATGAGATGAACTTCAGGAAAGATGTTGTAGAAAAACTTTCGCTTACAAAAGCATCTGAATATAAAAAGGTCATACCTCATCTATTCAAGGTCACACACGATCATGAAAACAAGCTGGCAGGTGGCACGAGATAGCCAGGTTTTCCCCATAACTTTTTCAAAGTCAGATAAGCCAAGGACAGGAATTTACACCATACACCTGTTTGAATGTGACGACAGCGATTGAAGGTGCCTGTTACCTTTGTGTATAAATGGCCTGTTCATCTTTAAGTAGCAGCAGATGCTGATGCGCACTGGAGAAATACTTTCCTAACATGTTACAACCTGCTGTTGGAATTTTCACTTCGAGTAATCTCTAATAGTCTCAGGGTTTACCCATTTGTAAATCAAAATAAAATGTTTAAGGTCATGGAAATTTTATTTTTAAAACTTCTACTTTGAGTTTTGTACAAATGCAATAACTGAGTTTGGCTGTTCCTGACAAATTTTCTGGGGCCAAACTACATATCTAGCGAACTGAAGTAGGTAAGAGATTAATTCCCAAGGTCAAGGACAACAAATAGGTCCAAAAAGCTTAGAGGAGGAAATAAACTAAAAGAACACCCAGTGGTCCAGCCATTGGGCAAACATGTACTATGCTTACTAGTGTGACCTTGGACAAGCCATTGGGCCTCTCTAAGCCTCAGCTCCCCATCTATGAATTCTCCTTCAGAGAGTGGATTGTATACACTCAGCACACAGAAAGCACTAAATAAATAACCATTATTGTTATGACAAATATCCCTCCTGCCACTAATGGACATGCCAAGCTGAGGAACATACATGAGGGGCATGCACGGCAAACAGCAGTCACTGCAAGACAAAAGGACAAGGTATCAAGAACCACCTGTGGACCCGGAGAACTGCAGATGCGGACTCTATTCCTGGTGACACCAACGGCAGGGCATGTGACCTGGAGCAAGTCACTAATCTCTTTAAAACAAAGCGTTCTTATTTTTAAAAGCAGAATCCAAAGAACAACTCTGAAATTCCTAAGTCACCACTGTCTCTGATATCACAGAACCTGACTGGAAAAATACACTGGCAGCTGCCTCGACGTCATACCTAGAGCAATAAATTCAAGCTCTTCAGGAAAGAAACATTTAATATCAACCTGCAAGTAGTGAAAGGGGTCCCGTGAGGGTAGGAGACGAGAGGGCAGAGCAAGCTGGCTCATTTCCACCCACTGCCTCCAAATTATAACCTTTCCCCATCTCCCTTCAATTACATGCTCCAACTCAGCCATTTCTGTAGCACCCCGCAGGACTTCAGCAAATGAGGACAACTGAGAAAGCTAAAAATATCCGCAGGCTATTTGCTTGGCTGCCATATGTACACCAGATGCAGTATTAGAAACAGGAGGCAGCTGGCATGTGAGGGCTGAACTGCAAAAACCAACAAGATGGGGACAATTTGGTGAGGCATAAAATCTATGAAGTGTAGCAAATTTTAAACTTCCCCGGAACTATCCACAGTATCAGCTTAAAACTCAAGAACCAATGGCTTAGATAGAAATCATTCTATTTCATTTACTGCAAAAATATCCTAATTTTTTCCTTTGCCAGATTTCTCCTAGAAAACAGAAAAACTTATTCACTCATTTTGGTTAGGCCGATTAAAGCAATACGGAGAATGGATTGGCCACAAACTATGTTTTCTTCTTGGCACACCTAACAAACTCAAGGATCCGTCTGTCTCTTGATGTCTAAGCTCATTCCAGCCACTAGTTAGGCTGTGTCCTTAGTGTGAACTTTGCGAAGCTGTTCTCATTCCCAGTCTCTACCCTTTTCTCCCCAACTCTTCACCTGATCATTTGAGGTAGGGCTGGTTGGGGGAGGGGAGGTTCAATGCGAAGCTTGGGCATCACTTGGTGGACCTCTGAGCCCCACAGCCCGGTCAGCCGGGGTTCCCAGGGCCAGAGGGGCTGGGCCTCAGCCCGACACTTGGAGAGGAACACCTGCCCTGCTCAGACCCCAGGATGGGGGCCAAGGGCGGCCACTGCATCCCTCACCCTTCCACAGAACACGGCGTCCGGAACATTCGCTCGTCCCCCAAAACCCTTCGGACACCAACACCCTCTGGCTGCCTCTGGGCCCCGCTCGGACCGCGTGCCGGCCTAAACACGCCGCCCCCGGCGCCGGGTCGGCGGATCTCGCGGCGCCTGGATGACCCGGCCAGGCAGGGGCGCTCCGTGGGTGCGGGCCGGGGTGGCCGTCAACCCCCAGGTCCCCACCCACAGCCGGGGGCCAGCTGGCGGGCGTCCTGGAGAGAAAGCGTGAACGCGAGCCGCCAGCCGGACTCCCCAGGTCCCCAAAGAGCTGTCCTGCTTCGGGTCAGGATCCCGCTGACCCGGGCGTCATCCACTTACAGCTCCAGGCCGCGGAGGCTCCAGCGCCCGGCCCGCAGACAAACCACGACTCCCACAATGCCGCGGGGAACTACCAGTCCCGAAGTGCACCGCTCTGCGCCGGCGCAGTGGGCCCAGCAGCCTTCGTAGGCACACCACCCCGCGCCGGCGCAGTAGCCTGGGCGGCCTTTATGCAGCTGCGGCGCGGGTTGCGGATGGGGATTGGCCCGGTGGGGAGCAGCTGGGAGTGGGTCGGGTACCTGAGCCCGCTCCTGGGGTGTGTTCTCATTCCGAATTTATCCGAGCTGGAGGAGGACTGGCGGAGGGCGGGGCGTCGCGGGGCCCCTCGGTCCTCGCCTGTCCCTCATTCCCTGAGTGCTCCTCGCAGCTGTCTGAGCACACGTGGGTCCCCAGAAGTTTCCAAACAGCGTTCATCTTCGTTGACAAAATGCATGCATTTTCCTTTGGGATAGCGGCAGGGTGCTTGGTACTGTTCTCAGATACATTCATTCAACAAATGTTTCGTAAACGCATGCAGAGTTTGAGCATACTCAGTCCCTGCTCGGGGAGAGCGCAAACTGGACGCGCAAATACAAGGGATCGAGCAGGAATGTTCACAGAGCTCTTACCACGGCTCGGCTCACTCTTCTGTGGATGAGGAAACGGAGGCAAAGGGAGGTTAAGTGGCTGACACAAGACAACGCGCGAATTGCAGCGACAGAATCTAGGTTTGAACCCAGGCGGTCTAACTCCCGATCCCGTTATGACATTGTGTGATGATGAGGTACAAAATGCTAGGGAGTGCAAAGGAAAGGACAGACCGAGGGGTAGGGGGTTTAGTTCTGTCAACAAGCGAAGTTTTCCTGGAGAAAGTGACAAAAATAGCTTTGTTCTAAGCGCTTGGAGACTCTTGTCTTACTGAAGTCTCATAACAAGCCTGTAAAGGACATAATGTCATTATGACCGTTTCACAGGTGAGGCGATGGAGACATAGAGAGATTAAAGGAGTTGTCCAGGGTTTTAAAGTCAGCAAGTGCTGGAACTGGGACCTGTCTCAGTAATCTGGATCTAGACTCCATCAGGGCAGCCACTACCATGAGCACTTTGTCAAATCGCTTCTGAGCTACCCTGTAAGGACAAGGTAGGACTCGGGTTCTGTGGAGCCAGTAGACCAAGCAGGAGTAACTCTGAAAGCAAACGGGATGGAAAAGAAAAACAGCAAGTTGTTTGAATTGGCATCCTTAGTGGCCGAGTTGAAAGTGGCAAGCCTGGGTCTGATGGGAATTGATGCTGGAGTGGCAAACTAGGATAGATGGTTTCCACAACTGTATACCCAACATGCTTGTAAAGATTCAGCAATTCCTATTCCCCAAAAGTAAAGTGGCTGATTACCATCTGTGTCACTCCCTATGCTTTCAGTGATGATAATAAAATGAACTTAATTGGGAAAAGCTAGATTTTTGTCCCTCAATTTGTTTTCGTGTGTCAAAGATGAACAAAGCCAGGCACGAGTTAAAGTGTTAAGGATAGACTTTATTCAGGAACTATTGCAATGGGAAGGAGGGTCCAGCATGAACTAAACTCGACTTTGATTTGTGCAGAAGTAATTGGGAATTTTAAAGAGAGACTGAGGGAGTGGAGGCACTTGAGCAGAATCAAGGAAGTGGAAACTTACAAAAAGCGGGGAATTGGTCAATCTGATCTGGGTTTGTTAATAGGCACTTACCTGGAGGAGAAACGAATTTCTGTCTTTATGACCAGAGGCAGTGGTGCAAGTTAGAGCAAGGTGCCCACCGGGCAGGGAGAGTTCCCTCCTTGAATGTGGGCATTTCGAAGAGACAAGATGGTTCTGGGTGATAAAAGATTTACGTCTCAAAAGTGGGAGAGAAAGGATTTATAATGGAAAGCTTTCTAAAGTAACTGCTCCAAGAGGGGGTTCAGGGGGCTGATTTGCCTACCACCAGGTTTTGGCTGGAATGAACTGTAAATTCTTCTGGCAGCATGGAGCTTTCTCAGGCAGATACTCTAAGGGGGGCAGGATCCTCTTAGAGATGTAACCTTGAGCTGTTAGAAACTATGCTAGTATTTGTTCCAGTCTCTTAGTGTGGGGAGGAGGATGAAACCATTTGTGCCAAGAGTCTGCAGTTTTGTTTTGTTTTTTTTGAGGAAGATCAGCCCTGAGCTAACATCCACTGCCAATCCTCCTCTTTTTGCTGAGGAAGACTGGCCCTGAGCTAACATCCGTGTTCGTCTTCCTCTACTTTATATGTGAGACGCCTACCACAGCACAGCTTGCCAAGCCATGCCATGTCCGCACCTGGGATCCAAACTGGCGAACCCCAGGCCGCCAAAGTGGAACGTGCGAACTTAACCACTGCACCAGCAGGCCAGCCCTGAGTCTGCAGTTGTTATAGGCCAAGGTTGAGGCCTAGTGGAGAAGAGTGCTCAGAGGAGCGTGACTAAGTTTGGTCAAGAAGACAGTCTTTGTCAGCTGGTGGAAACCTCGGATCCCTGTCTGGGATCCAACCCAAGGCCTGGATTTTTTAGCCTGGATTGCTGCTCGGGGCGCACTGGGATGAATTTTCCCTGTGGAACAGCATTTCTGGGTTTCTGATCTAAGGAAGCCACTCTTGCCATATCTGCTCTTGGAATATGAATGACTTTCCCTAACACTGTATTTAATGCTTGTGTTAGTATAATTACACGTTTGTTTTTAGGAAACAGATACTGTAAATCTCTCACTCTAAACAGATAAAGCCTGTAGTCGATGTAAGATGTCCTACAAGCATGCCTTGAAGAAGGGCTCCAATTTTGAATTTTGTCTTAGTGCCCTAAGACTTGAGGCCCTGCTCACGGTTGCCCTGCCTTGTCTGAGCAGATGAGGACATGGGGGAGGAGAAAAGGGTCAGCTAGGAGGCACGAAGCTATAGCCACATACCTCTGTCTTGCATTGACTTCCTACTCTCAGCTGCTGAGTAGACCATGACCCACATTAGGCCTCCCCTCGTTTCCCTGCAATAGCTCTGCCCACTTTGTGTTGATCTCTCTCATAACCTTGTCACGTTATGTCATCATGGTGTTTATGTATAGGACTCCCTCTCTACTCAGTGTGTTCCTCCAGCTCAGGGAGTCTCGTTCATCTCTAGATTTCTGGGGTCTAGGCCGGTGACCCAAGTAGACAGATGTTAAATGTTGCTTATCGAATTAATGAATGAAGGCACCTAATCTTTGGACTGCAGATTCCTATTTATAAATGAAATGATATGATGAGAATATGAGGTGCCTCCCTGACATCCTATGATATCGTGAACCCCAAGGTGCAAAATATTAAGAAGATACTGTCTAGCTTTTCAACAGACATCAGCAATTTAGACACTTTCTATACCTTTCGTCTCTCAAAACATAAGTGGAAATAAGTAATTGTAAATAGAAAATAAATTGAGTGAAAAGAATAGGTTGCTTATAAAGTAATGTTACAACTTCATATTTTTTCTAAAATAATGAGAACTTTTAAAAGTTAATTTTCTCTAAAACTTTAAGTATTCGTTTAAAAATATGTTTCTGTTGCACTGGGTAGTTCTTAAAGATTCTGCATCTCTGGTGTGGACTATTTTCCCTTGTGAAATGTTTGTTCTATCTTCAGACTTCCAGATAAACTAAATGCCAGGAAAACAATACACGTAAAGTAACCCCATGATTCTGTTCATTCATCATTTCAAAATATACGTTCATGAATTAATAAAGAAATGCTCCTGTGTCAATCCAGTAGCAAGTGATAGATTTTTGAACCTCAGCTTCTGGGTAATACATCTGGGTTATTTATAAATTGAATTAGTCACAGACAAAATAATGTTTCATGAGAAAGAACGTCCGGTGATTTGTTAATCTCTCCTTTCTACCCTCACTGCCACTGCCCAGGCACTTTACTTCAAATTTGGCTTTATTTTCACTGTTGACATTGATTAAAATGACATTTACATTGTACAGAAAGTAAAAGAGGTCTTCGGCATCAAACATTTTGCTCTGCCGAGAAGCACGAATCACTGAGATTGAAATGTCATCTGTCTTAATTGACCAACCACATGATCTCCATGGAAATTCTCAACAAAGACCAGGGAACTTAATGTCTTCTGAGCAATGACAATTTGAATTTGCTCCATGGCACGGGCATCCCTTCGTGCCTGGATGTCACGGGTTGGCTTTATGGCTCTCTTGCTTATCAAGGCGACATCTGGAACTCGGTTGCACTAATGTTCTTGTGGATGGTGGCCTTTGGTTCCTCTAGATTCAAAATTTGACTCCTGTATTTCTCTTGCCAGTCCTCTACGATGTACTGGTGGTAGGGGTCGTTGGAGTGTTCTCGTCTCTTGGATTTCACCGTGCTCACCAGGATGGCTACAATGATGAAAGAGAACATTCCAATCATCACCATAAGGTACAAGATGACATAGTAGAAATTCTCAGCGTCCACTTTAGCTTGCAGGGCCTCTTGCTCAGCTGTCGTGTTCCTGCGCCAATTGTTCATATAGGTAATAAAAATCTTTTTGAAGACATCTTCCAGGGTCTGTGTCAAATTGGATAAAGTGGGCATCTTGCCCTTCTGCTGCAATTTAAATCATAAGATAGTTGAACAAGGTTAAGAAAACGGATCCTTTCTGCATTTGGCTACCTTAAGGGATGGAGGGAGGGGCATCCGAGGGGGAAGTAATATTATTTCTTCTTAACCTGGCTGGTGATTGATTGAGTGCATAGTTTGTTATCCTTTAAACGTTTCGTATGCATTTTATGAATTTTTTGCATACTTGACATCTTGCAATAAAAGTTTAATGGAAGAGATAAAACTATATATAGTATGCTCCCAATTTATATACGTAAATAAATGTGTACATGCCTATGAAAATGGAAAAGACTGGAAATAAACGTTTCAAAATGTTGATAGTGGGAGGTATGTTTAAAGAAAATTCTTTTTCTTTTTTATACTTTTCTAATGTTCCAAATTTTCATCACTAATCTTGCATTACTTTGTTTTTAAATAGATCAGTAACCTCACAACGGCTAGCACAATGCCTTGTTCATAGCAGGCGTTCAACAAACACCAGTTGAATGAAACAGTGACTCATGTATGTCCCGTGTTTTTAGAGAATTACGGGGCAGAAGATTGCAAGAGCATTGACAGATTTTGTGGTTTGTTTCATCTCCTGTGTCTAGGCAGTTCTTTTTCCAAATATCCCAAAGAGATGAGTATGTACATCCAAATTTGAAAGAAGTATTTTAGGTAAGCGATACAAAGAAACAACCTGAGAGATGATTCGTATTTCTCAAATCCAGCTCTCCTCTCCATCCTCACTATCACTGCCCAGCTGCCAACATCTCTCACGGGGATGATACAACGCAATCCAACACAGCTCTCCCTGAAGCCATCTTATGGGGGGCACGTCTGTCCTGCACAGCAGTCAATATGCTCTTTTTACGACAGAAATAGGGTGGTATCATTCCCTTGCTTTTAAAACAATGCAACACCGTCCTGTTGTTCTTAAAATAAAATCCTAATTTCTTATCGGGGTGCACCTGGCCAGACCTGAGCCGATCCCTGAACACCTCCCCATTTACCCCACACTCACAGCAATCTGGTCATACTGGGCCTTCCTTCCTGCAAGTCGATAAACATTCTCCTGCTTCAGGATATTTGCATATTCTATTCCTTCAAAGTAGAATACTCTTGCCTTGTTCGTCCCTCTGCTACCCTCTGCCCCTTACAGTCCTAGCTTAACTGTCACTTCTAAGGAAACTTCCTTGGCCCTGCTCTTAGTTGGTTCCCACCACCGCTTTTCTCCAAGAGCATCTTGTTATTTTTCCTCAAAGCACTCTTTGCAATATGTGGCAATTGTGCATATCAATCACTGGTGTGTGTCTGTGTCTGCGTGTGTGTGATTATTGGCTTCTGGTCTCATCTTTCCTTCTTGACTGTCATCTCCATGAGGACAGGCCTCAAAGCCCCTTTGTCTACCTTGGCCCAGCCCAATGTCGGTCACAGAACCTGACACATAGTTGGCACCCAATGAATGTCTGATGACTAAATTAATGTGCCAGGGACATGCTAGACATTGGAAATGCCGAGATGATGAATACGAGCATTCTGTCTGTGGAAGCTCAGTGTAGTGGGAGAGATGCAAACAGATGACAATGCGAAGTCCCAAGAGTTGTGACAGGTATGAACAAGTGATAAAGGAGCTCAGAGGACCGAGCTGAACCTGGTTCATAAATGGGCATGGAGGTGTGAACAGAACCAGAAGGACTACAGGCAGGAAGGAAACCTGTGATTGGCTGGGACCTGCAGGTCCACCCAGTCAATACAAGCCCAAAGGACCCAACCACAGGTGTGCCTGATACTGTTCTGAAAGGAGTGTCCCCTCTCTTTAACATGTGTCTTCCTTTCCGCCTATGAAAAGAGATGTTTCAGACCTCCCTGCCTTGGAAAGGGGGACAGACAAACTTCCAGGTCTTTCTCCCACAGAACATGCCTTCCCAACACTTCCCACATTGAGAGTTACTGTCACTAAGATAATATATGTTTCTCAGTCTGTTTTAAGTTCTATTATTCAAAGAGCTCTAAGATCTTCCTCTCCTTCTCACCTCCACGCAAAGCCTAGTGGGTTGAAAAGAAACTTAACAAGTAGATGATTGCCTCAAAGCCAGGCCAAGCTCATATTCCAAGAAATGTAATAGAGACGTGCTTTTCCCCACTTAAAATAATACAGTTCACTGAAAGAGTGTAGATAAGTGGCTTTAATCCTACTCAAGACTTCACCACTGGCTCCTAACCCTTGGAGAGACAAAGTCTACTCATTTTGGGGGAGTTCACCCTTGTTTCATCAATCGAAAGACAACTACCCACACCCTCTGTGCTGTGTCGGGTCTGGTCTTACAAACGCGACGGGGCAGGATGACTTCACCTGCGAGCGTTCCTACCTTCCGTCTCGGCCAACCCTTCTCCACCTCATCATCCGATGAAGCAAATTGTGATTTTGCCAGCTTATCTGTCCCCCTGCTCACCCTCCAGAGAGATTTCAGTTTCCTTTTGTGAAGCCAAATTGGAAAATGGGTAGAACATAGAGACAACTGGAAAAGAACCAGAAGATCTAAGTTTACAAAATAAAGGGCTGGTAATGGGGCAGAGGAAAGTCACAGGGATGGGCATTGAGGGAAGCTGGTATGGGGGCGTGTCCTGAACAACTGTGGAGGAGGAAGAAACCAAGAAGGGGAAGAACGAACCTCTTCCAGGTAGAGACTCAGATCCCTTGTAGGGTTCTTTCTGAGATCCTGTCAATATTGGAATTATTCTAGCTACTTTCACTTGTTGGATAGCACTTCTCTGAAGCAACTCCAGTATGCACTGGGCCTCATGAGGCCCTGCCTTGGATCTGGGCTCCCCCAGAGAGAGGGTGGCGCTGCAAGCTCCTAAGTGACTTGAGCTTCTCTCCCCACCCCGCTTCCCATGTGTCTCCTTTGTGAGCTGTGCTTGGAGTTCACCAGTGGCTCCTCTGAGTGGAGGAAGTAAAGGTCCCAGTGTGATAGGGGATGGGCAATAGGACAGGCCACACTCACTGCCAACATCCTTCTGCGAATGTTTTCATCAAAGCAGCTGGTTAGCTTTTCACCACCTGTGGAAAACCCAGGTCAGTGCCTGACTCATAAGAAGTGCTCAGTCATTAGTCCCCTTCCTTCAGGGCTCTGAGGAATGGGGACATGGAGAGGTATGTTTCGATGCTTAGCAAGCCCATCTGGGATGGGGTGCCTCAAGGGAAGGCTGAGAGTCCACAGCCAGAATGAGGATGGGGCACTTTAAATATTGAGGGGGAGGGAATTGGGTCCCAAAGGAGAAGGGAGGGAGCACTGAAGTAACCCTGGCCTTCTCAATGCCTTTGCCTATGTTGTCCCGCAGAAGAAGAAAGAAATGCAGTTTCTCCAGGACAAAGGAGCTGAATGTTTCCTGACTCACATGCACGAGAAAGTGGTATGCTCTTGTAGTTTCAGAAAACTCACCCCCAGCCTTTCCCTGGCTTCCCAGTCTGGGTTGGAGACCCCTTGTCTGTGCTTCTTCTGCAAACTGCCATGTTTGCTTGCTTGTTTTCAATTACCCGTTTATTGTGTGCTCATTCATGCCATGCTCAGAACCACGCCATGACATTGGGGTTATTACCTCCACTCTAGAGACAAGGAAACTGATGTTCAGAGAGCGTCAGTCATTAGAATCATCATTACACGAGAGCCTGAGCTGATGGTGGGCTGAGACTGTTTTATTTGTCTTTGAATCCCAGGGCCCAACGTCGTGGTTGGGACATAGTGGCCTTTACTAAATGTTTGGTGGATGAATGAGTGTTTCTCTCCGCGTCCTGTGGAATTCGACTGGAAACTAGGGGAACAGTGATTCTTAACTCATTTTCAGGGGAGGGGAGAGGAAGAGTTCACAGATCCCTTGAAAAGTGTACATATGCACATACGAAGCTCTACATTCACTTTCAGGGGCCTCCTGAGCCTCCCAAAGCCCCTCCAGAATCTCTGCAAAAAATCTCTCTGAGATGAGGGACGTCAGTGCCCAATTCCACTGGAGTCATTTGGGTTTGTTTGAAGGTGCGGGTGTGGTAGCATTCACCGACCTGTTGGCGCTAATACCACTGATTCTTAGCTCTTCTAACGTGGACAAAGGCCCCTGCTAGGCAGATCAGGAGAGGCTTAATCACAGAGCCGAAAAGGTCCTAAGGGGGTTAAGTCCCCAAGTGCTGACCCCTGGCCAGGCTGAAAAAGTCAAGTCCAAGGGGGATTCGGTTTTTGAACTCTGTTGCATGAGACATGACTGAGCAGTCCATTGTCTGTTCCAGGAGCACACGAAAAAACAAACCACAGTGTGTGAAAGCAGTTTCATTGGTGGACATTATGCTAAAACATATTCAAATAAATTTACATTTCTGATATCCAGAGTAACTGTTTAGCTGGTAGACCTTCACTATATTTGGTATACATACTTCTCCCTCCTCTAGAGAGAATACCATAATTGGTGTTTACTTCAGTAATGTGAAGGCAACTATTATTAATGTTCCATTAAACCATATTAAATTGCTCTTTATATAAGTTAAAAATGGTCAAATACTGGCAACTTCATATAGTTTGACCTAATATATATAGTCCTATATTTTGGGGCATTTTCAATAAATAATTCATGCTCAAAAACCAGGATAGGCCCCAAGAGATTATTTAGGCTGGACTATTCACTTGCCAGGTGGAGTGACTGTAGCCCACAGAGCTTCAATCACTGACCCAAGGTCACAAGGTTTGCATGTTGGCCACGTGCAACTTGGGGACTAGAAACCCAAGTCACCCAGCCTAGCACCCAGCACCCACTCTGTCCTAGCAGAGGTCACACGTTCCAATAACTCCCTGTTTATATCGCCTGTGGCTGGTGAGCTCAACTGGGCAAAAGAAATGAGACCGAGACCATGGGTGAGCTCATGCACGTCAATTAGTTCTGCCCTTTCTTTGGACACATAATAATTCCCTTATTCCAGCTGTGCCTGTCACAGTGTGTGTAATTCATAACAAGGGCAATCTGGACACTATGAGGAAAGTAACACCCACTTGATCCCCAGATCCAAAGTTCTGTCTTCTTGAAACATGGTGGATCATTAGCATCACCTGAGCCTGCAGAAGGCAGCAAAGTCTTTCATTTTTATATCAAGAATAGAAAAAAGATACACTTATCTACATTTACCATGAAACTCCCATAAAAAAACTTCCAAAATTTCATCCAAAGGCAATTACTGAAGGAATGAGTAAGGAAATACTACTGAAAAAAAAAGAAGAAGAAGAGGAAAAAGAAAGAGAGGGAGGGAAGGAGGGGGGAGAGTGGGAGGAAGAAACGAAGGGCTAGGTATTATGCCACAAAAATCATTCCTTTTATAATTTTCTGGAAAAGGAAAATAGAGAGCTTCATTACTTAATTCCTCAAAAAATAAAGAATTTGCAATGGAAACTTACCGAGGCAGTGTGTGGGCAGTGGGAAATTCCTTGCTACAAAGCTAGGCTGATCTGAACCTTCTTGTTGGTGTTGTCGAGCTCTTAGGATTGTGCATAAATCTCAGTGGGCTGGGCACTCTCAACTCGCAGCCAATTAAGCCCTTGCTAGATGCAGCCGGCAATCCTAGGCTTTTATGAACCCAAATGTTTAATCTAATCTTATGTGGAAAGTCAAACACTGACCGGCATTTGGGAATTAACCTTGGAGCCTGATGGGGTGTGCCTGCTTGGAGTCTGGCATTGGGCAGAGGCAGCACAAGTTCCCTCTTCAGGCCCCGTAATGCCAGCTCCATCCAGCACAGTGCCTGGGCACAGTGACTGACCCTCCCAGGAAAAGTCTCAATGGACAGCACCATTTCTTGCCAGAACTTGCTTGGAGAGAAAGCATCCCAGAGAGATGAGACGAACGTGGGCATCCCTGGGTGGTTGGCGTAGGTTGAGAGGAAGGCCAGTATGATTCAAGGCAAGTGACCCTGTTCTGACCACCTCTGCATAAGGCAAATTTTGTTTAAATATGCCTCTCTTGGACAATTTCCAAATGACTTTATAAGAACATTATCATCTTTTGAAATAGAAACTGGCTACTATACGGAGGAAATGGAAGCAAGTCCAGCAAAGTATGTAAACACCTCAAAAGAGCTAACCAAACTCTACTTACCAAAAGATCCTTTTCTATCATGGTGGAAGTCCTTGGAATTTGGCAGAGCGGTGCTTAATAAGAGCTAACACTTATTGAGTATTACCACGTGCCAGGGCCTTCTCAGATGCTTTTATTGTATTAGCCTCAGGTAGTTATTGCCACAACCCGCTGGAGAAGGTACTATAACCTTGACAGCGGAGGCAATCCAGGCACAGAGAGGTCAAGAGCTCAGGATGATAGAGGTAGAGCCAGGATTTGAATTCAACCCTGCATGGCGGCTGCAGAAGTTACAGTTCTCTAAAATCACTGGAGGGTCGTAGGGCTGGCCATGACCGTGACCTTGAAGCTGTGTAAAGGAAGGTTGACTTTGTTTTACAATTGGATTTCCTCATTAAGTGGTGCTCTGAACAATGTGGTTTGAAGAACACTGGGTGTCTAGGATTTTAAATTATCTCCAAATTATGGTAGTTAACATGGTAGGTATGATGTGAAGAAGTAAGGACCCCTATAACTCCACACCATTTGTCCTCGTCGATTGTCTTCACTGAACAAGATAAGGCAAACCCAACTGGAAAGAAAGGAATGGTTTGACGGTCCAGTTGGGCTGAAGGTGTCTCCTCAGAAATGGAAGGAAGACATTCAAATGGCTCCGTGGGAAGTTCTACTGGGGTGACTATGCCACCTGCTGGTGGAAACAAGGAACAGAGGCCCATCTCCCTCACTCTTCAAGTAGCCCTGGCTGTTTGACTTCACGTCTTGAACTCTCCTAGGGCAAAGGTGAGGAGAATCAAAAGAGTGCACAAGTCTACACTTTGGTGACTAGAGGCAGAATTGGAAAGCGATATGTCCTGGAGGCTAAGAGCTCGGCTTTGGAGGCTGAAAAACCAGGTGAGCAAATTACTTAGCGTTTCTGATCTTTGAATCCTTCATCTGTAAGAATCCTCCTTAGTGGATAGCCATAAAAATTAGATGAGATGATGGATATAAACCACTTATTACAGAACCTGACTCATAGTAGGGAAGTGAGTGCCCCCTACATATTAATTTTTGCTATTATTTTTAAGAGAAATAAGCAAGAGGACATGGCAGTGAGAGGCAGAGTTTGACCAGACCTCACCGAGGAAAAGAATGTTCTAGCGCCGAGTGAAGAGTAGGTCCTTAATGGTTTATTTTTAGATAGCTCTTCCCCATGCCCTGATACGCAATTCACATGAGTGGAAAGAGATGGGGACTGAAGAAATGGATGCATAAGCAAGTGTACATATGATCCAAGTATAGTTACAGCTGGAGAAGAAAACGGAAGGGGGAACGGACTGTTTCACGTTTCCCCTTGACAGGGGTCAGCCCCCTGACCTCTGCAGAAGGCTCTCAGACTCACTCTGCAGCGCCCCCAGCAGGAAAGTAAAATGGTATCTGCCCAGAAAGCAAGGTAGATAAAGGCAAATGTTCTCTCTGAAAATCGAATTGCAGCCCGCGTCTTTTCAGAGCTCCTCTGCCTACACGTGGCATATGTCTTTCAAACCCAGAGAGCCGAGTCTGCCTTTGGATTGAAATTGGATATTATTCACTCTGACATCCGGCACTAACAAAAACCAAAACTCCCTCAAAAGAGAAGAGCTGTGGGAGACTTTGTTTAAAATCGAGTCTGCCTTTCAAGCTGCCAGAACTGTTCCTAGGGCCCCACGATGGATACAAACCAGCAGGCTAACGAGACTCCTTAATTGAAACACAGCAGCTAATGATAAATGATGGGGCATGCAGAAACTGGGGGTAATTGCCTTTGGAGAACTTCAAATCAGTTAGGGTCTCTCTGCCTCAAGCGAATCCTGCTACGAGATACCCCGCATGGGCTCTATCCACGGACCTACTGTTACCGTAAGTCAACAGAATTGATGACGCTACATCCATATCCTCATCCCTCCTCCACACCCTCCCAGATAGTTGTGTCACCATTTAGGGTTCAGTCCAACTTCAGAGTTTGCATTTCTATGATGATAGAAATATTGTTCTTTGATGTCCCAAGTAGTGAGCTGTAATTACATCTCTCCTATACAAGTTTTTGTTTTTCATGGAGTGAATAGTTATTTCATCTTTGCTTAGCTACCTTTGATCTCTTAGACATCAAAGCTACCTTTGATAGGGGGTATCTCTTTCTATATTCCTCAGTGGTTCAACATCACTAGTCATTAGGAAAATGAACTTACGACCACAATGAGATACCCACTATACACCTACCAGAATGGCTAAATTTTAAAAAGACGGACAACACGAAGTGTTGATGAGAATGTGGAGTAACTGAAACTTTCATGCCTTGCTGGTGGAAATGTAAAATGGTGCAACCACGTGGGAACAGTTTGGCAGTTTCTTAGAAAGTCACTATGTGGCCCCAATAATCTCACTTTTGGGTATTTACCCAAGATAAGTGAAAAAAGTATGTCCACACAAAGACTTACACATGAATGTTCATCATAGCTTTATTCGTAATAGCTGAAAACTGGGACTAATCCAAATATCCCTCAACAGATGAATGGGTAAACAAATTATGGTATATCCATACAATAGAATATTGCTCAACAATAAAGGTGAATAAACTAACGATACGTGCAACAACACGGATGAATCTCAAAAACGTTATCTGAGCAAAAGAAGTCAGATAGAAAAGAGGTCGTACCGCATGATTCCATTTCTAGAAATTCCAGAGAGGCAAAAGTAATCTATCATGATAGAAAGCAGATCAGTCATTTCCTGGGGCCAGATGAGGGGAAGGTTGACTGCAAAGGATTGAGAGAGAACTTTTTGGGGGTGACTGAGTTGTTTTAGAGCTTGATTTTAGTGGTGGTTGCCTGGGGGCATGCATTTGTCAGGACTATGTGCTTAAAATGGGTACATGTAATTTTATGTAAACTATACCACGATAGAGTTGATTTCTTAAAACTCCATGTTTATTTAGGTGACTTGTAAATTCACATCTCCAGCCCGGTCCTCTCCTCTAAAGTTCAGACTCAAATATCCAAATGCTTACTTGACATTTCCACTTGTATGTATAATGGACATCTCAACTTCAAAAGTCCAAACAGAACTCAATTCTCCCACCAAATCTGCTCCTCCTCTGTACTCTGTGACAGTAAAGTGGCCTCACCATCCTCCCAGTTCCTTAAGCCAAAACCCTAAGAATTAGCTTTGATTTCTTTCTTTTCCTCACCACCCACATCTAATCCACTAGAAAATACTTTTGACTGCCTCTCATGAAAGAGAAATCTCTCCAAGCCTTGAGCATTCCCACTGGCAATGAACCTACCAGAACCATAGAACCTACCCCAATCTCTTTGAAAACTGTGCCTACGCTTTTGTGTCAAAAATTAGCATAATGGTCAATTGAAAAGAAGAGTTACAATCCTTCTCATGAGCCAACTAGACACCTGTTCTCAGAATCTTGCCTTTTCTTTGTTGTACTTTCTCATTGCTGCCCTTAACCTAGTTCTTTCCATTTCTGCACAGGCAGGCCCTTTGACTTGTCTTTTTCGCCTGGCAAGCAATAAATTCAGCTTTGTTTCCGACTGCTCTGGTGGTTTTCTGTCTTCATTTGACACTTCAAAACACATCCCAACTCAGTCTGCTTCTCTTCAAACCACCCTGGCTCATGGCTGGACTGTGTCATGACTTGCTCACTGCTTTCAGCTTTCCACTCTTTGTCCCCATTCATCCACCTCTAAGAGCAACCAGCAAGATCTTTTAGAAACATAAGCCAGAACATGCTAATCCCTTACTTAAAACTCCCCATGGCTTTCCCAGCACCTTCAGAGTAAAATCCAGAATTTTTAGTGCAGCCCACCAGGACGTAACCCCTGGTGCCCTCTCTAATCTCATCTTCCGGTCCTAGCCTGATCCTGCTTCCCCGCTCCTCTTTTTTCTGCCTTAGCAACTGTATTCGTTTCTCATTGTTGCTGTAACAAGTTACCGTGAACTTGGTGGCTTAAAACAACACAGATTTATTATCTTAAAATTCTGGAGGTCAGAAGTCTTAAGTGGGTCTCACTGGGCTAAATTCAAGGTGTGAGCAGAGTTGGTTCCTTCTGGACACTCTTAGAGGAGAACCTGTTTCCTTGCCTTTTCCACGTTCTAAAGGCTGCCTGTATTCCTTGGCTCATGGCCCCTTCCTTGTATCACTCCAATCTCTGCTGTCATCATCACATTTCTTACTAACAACTCTGACCCTCTTGCCTTCCTCTTATAAGGACATTTGTGATTGTACATGGCCTGCCCAGATGACCCAGGATAATCTCATCTCAAGGCTATTAATTTAATCACAACTGCAAAGTCCCTTTCACCACATAAGATAACTTAATTCATAGGCTCCACAGACTAGGACGTGGACATCTTTGAGGGGCCATTTTTCAGCTACCACAGCATCTTTGCATCAGCTGTTTCCTCTGCCTGGAATGCTCTTCCTACACATCTTAGCACAACTCACTTCTTCTTTACTTCAAATGACATCTTCTTAGAAAGGTTTTTTTCCTGCCTATTCAATTTGTAACACTGGTGTCCACCCCAGTCACCAGCCACTGTGTTTTATTTTCCTCAGAGCATTTTTAATTATCTAAGTTGTGCGGGGCCACCACATACGGTTGCATAGGCTGGACAGTTCACAACCAGGGACCACTATTCATTTGGACTAGAGTGTGAATGGAGTCTGTGTGCAGCCTGCACTGCCATACATGGCATGTTTGAATTCCGAAATCATGTTTTATTGCTTGGTTTTTTTTCTTCCTATCTCTGAGGAGAACTTGAGCTTCTTGACAGCAGAAACTTTGCGTTGCCCTTTTTGAGTCTGGTGAAACAAAAGCTCTCGCTGCTTCCCAAATTCATGGGAAAGGTAGCAATTCTAGATTCCAGTTCTGATGAAATCAACAACCTCATCGATTTACAAGGTACTGAGATTATTCTTTCAATCAAAAACATGCTTGGAAAAGAAACTTTCATCATTTCAAAAACATTAATAGCACTTGAAGTTTCCAAATGGGGCTCATAAAATAGGAAGCTTGTTTGACGGTCTTAGCATGAGCATGATGGTTTTGTGAAAAGCTGGAGCTGGCTGTGCTGGGAAGGACTGAGAGTTTCATGCAGCTGCACACTGAGCTTCTAATTTCTCTATGCCCAGCTTTAGAATATTAGAAGAGATGACAATGATTCTAGAGTGGACGACATTATCTGACTGAGGAACTCCCAGAATTGTCTTCTTCTCTAAGCCACAAACAAGTGCAGCCATTTCTTTTTTATTTTAAAGATTGGCACCTGAGCTAACATACGTTGCCAATCTTTTGTTTGTTTCTTTTTTCTTCTTCTTCTCCCCAAAGCCGCCCAGTACATAGTTGTATATTCTAGTTGCGAGGGCCTCTGGTTGTGCTCTGTGGGATGCCACCTCACCATGGTCTGATGAGCGGTGCCATGTCCATGCCCAGGACCAAAACCTGCAAAACCCTGGGCCGCCGAAGCAGAACATGCGAACTTAACTATTCAGCTATGGGACTGGCCCTCAAGCTCAACCATTTCTGACAAATATGGCTTCACCCGGACCCCCCAGACACATGGGCTTCTTTTGTTTATCAATGAAAGAAGCAACCTTGTAGGATGCTTCTGAGACGCTGCTTTAGTGTAGAGCAAACCAAGTTCTGTTAAAGTTTATCCTCTTCAGATGGAGCCTTCACCCGAGGTGCTTCCCCAACTTTTCTGGCTTCATGCTTTTGGGGATGAGAATCTTGCCACCGAGAAGCAGCAGGCCTATTCTGCAATGGCAAGCCAAAGGACATCTCAGCATCATCATGTTCTATTTTCCTCCAGCAAGGACCAAAGTGCACAATGACACGTGGCATAACCTACTGGCAGGGTATTGTCTTAATTTCTGTTTATCTTGGTAGCATTTCTCCACAGGTACATTAATCTGGAGTGAGTGAATGAGACCTTGCCATTATATGAGGCCATTTGATAAAGATGATTTTCAAGGAAGAAAAGGATCAAAACAAACAAAAGAGAATCAGCAGCATGAGGGCTACAGGCATGTGGGGATTCAAACAGGATGGAAAGATGAGAAGGGAGGCCCGGAACTCAAGGGACAGCGTGGGGCTTCCTGTCCCCCAGGAGCTGTGGGAGGCCCATGGGCCCTTGTAGGGAAAAGATCAACCCAGACAGGGAAACAGAGGAGGGGTCACAAGCAAACTTTGCTTTCTAGTTTTGCCAAGAATCAGGCCTGCCTTTTGGTCTTTGCTCAGAATCCAGGTTCCTGTTAGTGCAACCAGTGAAACTCTTTCCAGATGTATTCTTGACAGCTCTCCTCATTCCTGAGCCCTTCATTTGGGCAGATGGTTGAGTGGGTTTTCTCTGGAGCGTCTGTGTCTGATTCAAAGACAGAAGCCAGGGATGGAGAGTGTCCGGGGCAGGAAGAGTCCCGTGTGCTCCCTGGGAACACCCACCCCCCAACTCCATCACCATGGGCTCCCAGCCCTCTTGGCGCACTCAGGTTTGGCCTCAGTGGGGCACATCTGCCAAACCCAAGCACCTGCTCCCTTAAGAAATCTTCTCTAAGATTTCCCTCTCCTTGAAAATTTGAAACAAATCCATGGTTCCTTGCCTTGTCCTGGAGAAAACTATCTCCAAGTCTTTCCTGGGTTCAAAGTGTGGTAGCTTTAAGAATTTGCTTCACCTCACACCTTTTAGGATGGCTATTACCAAAAAAACAAAAAACAACCAGTGGTGATGGGGGTGTAAAGAAATTGGAGCCCTTGCACACTGCTGGTGGGAATGCAAAATGGTGCCGTCACTATGGAACCACTGTGGAGGTTCCTCAAAAAGTTAAAACTAGAACTACCATATGATCCAGCAATCCCAGTCCTGGGTATTTATCCAAAAGAGTTGAAATCAGGATCTCGAAGAATATTAGCACTCCCACGTTCATTGCAGTGCTATTCACTATACCTAAGATGTGGAAACAACTTAAATGTCCATCAGTGGATGAACGGATGAAGAAAATGTGGCATATACATACAATGGAATACTATCCAGCCTTTAAAAAGAAGGAAATTCTGCAATGTGTGACAACATGGATGACCCTGGAGGACATTATGCTAAGTGAAATAAGCCAGGCACAGAAAGACAAACAGAGCCTGAGTTCACCTCTATGAGATACCTAAAATAGTCAAATTCAGAAAATCAGAGTGGAATGGTGGTCACCAGGGGCTGGGAGGAGGTGGACGCGGGCAGTTACTAATCAACAGGGGCAAACTTTCAGTCAAGCAAGATGAATAAGCTCTAGGGATCTGCTGTCCAACACCGTACCCAGAGTCCACAATACTGTATTTGACACTGAAGTTTCTTAAAAGGGTAGAGCTCACACTAAGCGTTCTTGCCACAATGCAATGAAATTAAAACAAAAGACTTTGCTTCAGATCCACAACCCCAGGGAGACAGCACAACTTTACTGAGTATCCAGAAAAGGGATGGCCGGGGGGGACCTGCTGCCCTCTCTGGAGAATTCCTGAGGACCACTTTCTGGTTTCTGGTCTTTCAAGCCTGACTATTCAGGGTTTTTATTATAGGTTCCCCTCTGCCAGGGCTAGAGAAAGAAAACCTAAACCAGAGGCTGTGGTATTCAAAGCCACCACACTGTGTCCCCACAGGGCTGTCGATCAGGCACGGCTCATAAAGCAGCCAAGTCTGGAGGTGTCAGTTCTGCATGTAAAAGTGGCTTTGCAGGGTTATTGGCAGGTGGAGTCTCCCCCCGCCTGCTCTAGCTGCCAACAGCCCTTAGCAAGGCTGCCAGCTTATTTCTTTTTTAATTTCTTTTTTTTTAAGAGAGTGATGAATACAACCATTCTATATAGTTTAATTTTTTTAATTTTGAAATCATTATAGATTCAGAGGAAATCGCAAAAATGTAGAGTCTCACGTGCCCTTCGCCCAGCTTCCCCCAGTGGTGGCATCTTACAGAGCTATAATGTACTGTCAAACCCAGGAAATTGACATTGATATGATGCTGTTAGCTAGACCACAGACCTTATTCAGATTTCACTGTTTTTACCTGCATTCATTTGCATGTGTGTGTGTAGTTTGATGCAATTTCATCTAATGTATACATTCACAGAGCCATCACAATCAAGGTACAGAACTGCCCCCTAGCCACTGAGGAACTCCCTCTTATCCCACTTTACACTTGTACCCCCCCCCCCCACCCCTTCTCTATCCCCCGGTCACCTTCTCTATTAACCTGTCATTTCAGCAATGTTCTATAAATAGGATGATGCAGCACAGAACCTTTTGAGACTGGCTTTTTTTTCCCACTCAGCATAATGCCCATGAGCTCTATCCAAATTGTTGTGTATGTCAATAGCTAGTTTATTTCTATTTCTGAGCAGTACTCCATTATACAAATGTCTAACTTTTCACCTGCTGAAGGACATTTGAGTTTTCCATTTTTCGCTATGGTGAGCAGAGCTGCTATGAACATTTACCCACAGGTTTGGGTGTGAGCACTAGTTTTCATTGCTCTGAGATAAATGCTCAAGTGCACAATTGCTGGGTCATACGGTAGATGCATGTTTCGTTTGCTAAGAAATTGCCAGATTCCAGAGTTACTGTCCCAGTTTACATTCAGCAATGAGTGATAATTCCAGTTGCTTCATTTTGTCACCAGCATAGCTTCATGTTTTGTATCCGTGGTTAGGAACCCCTAGGATTCAAAATGTTAGACCGACATGGGGCCTTAAAGATGATCCAGTCCAGCCCATTGATTACCCGGCGAGGGCCCAAGATGCTGAGAAGAGATCTGACCGTCATTTTCTCTCTTCACTCAATTCTTCTGTTATTATTGCTACCTTTCCTGTTTGCTGGCCTCAGGCAGAGCCGTCTCCTCTTTCTGATGTCTCTGAAAACTGGTCAAAGGTGAGGCTGGACCGAAGGGCCTTGTTTAAGTGTCAGGGGAAAATCTTACCGGGGAATTTGATCTTGTGCTTTGCTGCCATTGAAGAAACCAGGATCCCGCTGCACTTTCAGATTCTTGCGCTGCTCTTAGTGCACCGCTGCATCATCTTCTCTCAGGAAATTCCTAACAGCACCAAAGTTCTAATACAATCTGAATTGCAGCCTGTGGCCAGCTTCCCCAGGTTCACCCGCCCCTGCCCGTCAATAATGTCAACAGCCATTGCTACTAGCTCAGCTACTCCCATTTATTGAGCACCTGCTGTGTGCCAGGCAATGTGGGAGGCACTTTGTGTACCAAGCTTCCCATCTTTACTCCTATCTGCAAGATTAGTACAATGAGCTCATCCGCCCGATGAGAAAAAATGGCTACAAAAGTCATAATCTCAGCCTCAAAAGTTTGAGAATAAAAGAATTGGGTCTAAGTCGTTCTTTTGCACAACCATTCACAGTACAAAATGAGTAAAATATTGTTTTTGGTGATCAAAGAGGCCTTTCCTGTCACTTTCTGAGCTGAAGTGTGCAGCGTGCCTCCCTTCCTAGGTTTTGTACCCGAAACTTAGGTAGCTGACACCAGATGGCGCCAAAGCTGAGCTTTTCCATGGCGCGGACCAGCTAGACCTTTCCCAGAAGCCCCGGATTGAGTCCTCATATCGCCGTGCGTGCTTCCATCGCAACCATAGCATTTCTAGCACGTTAAGCTCTTTATTAAAATAGCAGGCATTTTTGCTTTCTTAAAAATCAAATCGCTAAATATTAACATCCACACATCTTTTAAAAGGGCTCCACTTTACAGCAAAAAGTAAAGAAATACAACAGCCAGGTAGAACATAGAACCTTTCCAATAAACATCAATTGTCTCAAATCGCTGTTTGTTCTAACTTGGACTTTTCTGTATGTGAATGCTCCTGAAAAACAGAAAAATGTTTCAGACCCTCACTTCGAGTGATTAAAAGCCACGAATTTGTTTGCAGTTCCTTGTGGAGATGAAGTGAAACCATGGCCGCAGTTTTCTTTACAACTGGGTTTGTTGGAGAATATTTTAAGAACTGAGGACCTCTTGTTTTGCTTGTCAGTGCCGAATTCCTCATAACCTGCTAATTTCCCTGTTTCTTTCTACTTGGATACATTCTTTTCTACTTCTTCATATGCCTGTACTAAAACACGAAAGCAGAAAGGCTACTACTTCATACACGCTTCATATCCCAACGACCTCCCATTTTCCTAATTCAGATATTTCCCGTGCAAGAATAATTCTTCTTCCTAGTTCTCCTTTCTTTGAAGTTTCACGTTGGGTGACCAACTCGTGCTGTATTCCCTGGGAATTCTTTTCCATCCTGCATCCCGGGAATCCTCTTACTCCCAGGCAGAGTGGGGCAGTTTGTGAGTTTTAGTTTCAGTAAAACTTTACTTGAGTACAGTTTTAAGTTTGAGTAAAGCTAACTTGCATTGAATTTAAGATGAAGATTTAACTTCGACCACTGTAGCGAGCTTCATCCTCAATCATGGACCTATTCTTCGTTCATTTATTCATTCAGCAAACATATATTAAGAAAACTCAGGGGGCCGGCTCCGTGGCCCAGTGGTTAAGTTCGCGCGCTCC